>NC_080728.1:15832500-15840000 GCF_019097595.1 Hemibagrus wyckioides | reverse complement strand
GCAGAGACGGTTAAAGCAAGCAGCTGAATGTCTCGTGTACATCTGAAAATATTTTTACATTTCACGCTTCTATAACACTTTGCTTGAAGTGAAGAGGTGTGTATGAGACTGAATTTCTATTTTTCGCCCTTTGGAGCTAAATAAAAAGTTTTTGGCAGCGTGGATTCGTTTATCACCGGAGCTCTTAGAGCTCTTAGTGGCTTGCACATCACCATCTGATCCCTCTCAGCTTGATCAGCTAGAGCCAGATCCTCTTGGCTCAAAGAGGTCACTCCAACGCTAATGATAGCAGGAACAATGTCCCAGATGCTGCTGTACACATCACACCACACCCATCACACATATTAGAACATTAAGCTACCACATGAGTGTGTTCTGAGGTGGAACATCAGAACGTCCCTAAATAGAGTAATATGATGGACAGACTTAGGGGACTAATCTCTAAACTGTCTTATTGAGAGAGTGTGTGTGTGTGTGTGTGTGTGATTGTACTCTGTGATGGACTGGCTAAAGCTAAATATAACCTGCTCATAGCATCGGGAAAGATGAGACATAAATGACTAATCACAGCCAGGGTTGAGTGGATGCCTTATGCCTGGTGGACTACACCCACATTCCACATCCTGATTCCTGATACACAGGGATTAGTGTTTTTTTGTTGTTTTTTTTGAATCACTGAGTTTCAGAAGCAGTCAGATTAGAATTGATGTTATGTTCATTCCAGCTGAGTGAGAGAAGGGTGAAAGGACGCTGAAACCCAGCATGCACCACTCACTGTGCCGTCACACAGACGTACCTGCTCTGGCACTCTGTGATGGTGAGGTTGCTATAGGTCGGTGTGGACGTGGACGTGGGTGTGGCCGGAGAAGCGCCTGCCTGCCTGGGATTCTAGCGTGTCTGTGGAGTCCAGCCCAATGTAAAATACTGAATTGGTTACCTTTTGGATAGGAGGCAGCCTCTTGCTCTCCCTGTGGACCGCATCCAACGTCTCGATGTGCATCTGAACGATGTCTGGGTAGAAAAACACACAGGGTCAAAGCGGCTAAACTCACTGACTGCTAACGGGTGGCTCCATGGTGTCTTATAAAAAGGGAGCTTAATCATGTACAAATAAATGAATGAATGAATGGATGGATGATGGATTGAATGAAAAATTGAAGAAATTATTGAATGAATGATTAAATGAAGGAATGAACGAATGAATGATTGAATGAATGAATGAACAAATGAATGAATGATCAAAGAATTGAATGAATGAATAGTTGAATGAATGAATTAATTAATGAATAAATGAATGAATGAATGAATGAATAAATGATTGAATAAATAAATGAAAGAATGAATGATTAAATGAATGAATAAATGAAGGACTGAAGAACGAATGAATGATTGAATAAATAAATGAAAGAATGAATGAATGAATGAATGAGTGATTGAATGAATGATTGAATAAATGAATGAATGGATAATTAAATGAATGATTGAATGAATGAATGAATAAATAAATGAATAAATAAATGAATAAATAAATAACTAAATAAATAAATGATTGAACAAATGAATAAATGAATGAATGAATAAATAAATAAATGGTTGAACAAATGAACAAGTTAATAAATGAATGAATGAATGAATGAATGAATGAATAAATAAATAAATAAATGATTGAACAAATTAATAAATGAATGAATGAATGAATGAATGAATGGGGGAAAACATTACATTTTCATTAATAATAAAAATAAAAAAAGACGACAAATTTCCTGCAGGTTTTTAAGTGCATGCTGGGAGAACTGATAGGAGGGGTTTATTAATGCGCCTATGTGACTCTGTGGGTTTGACTCAAGCTTCTGTACCTGGGATCATGATGTGAAGAGCCTTCAGGTGTTCGTTGGTCACTCCGCTTTCATTACACACTTTATCCACAAAGCGGTTGATGAAGCGCACCACCGAATTGGCCACGTCTGAGCTCTCTGCGTCCTCAAAGCCGCTCTCTGTATCGTAGCTCTCAGCCATACTGCCAGCGATGCTACACACACACACACACACGTAAAAGACATGTCAGCATGACAGGTGTAGTGTTCTCGACTGATAAACCTCCTAAGGTGTGGATTTGTGTGTGTTATGATTAAGAGTTTGAGTCCACATGAGACATTTGTGTGTGTGTGTATATGTGTTGCTAGTCACGTGCCTCCTTCCAGTAATCCTGAGTTGGCAGTATCTGTATTTATTTTGGTGTGACTGAAGATTTAAAAGTGTGTGTGGTTGCATGCCTTGGAGAATATCAGAAAGTCATTCAGAGTGTGATGAAGCAGACAAACTGTCCTCATTTGACCTCAGATGTCAAAGTAAATAAAGACAAAATAATCAACAACCGGGTGGTGCGATGCGCTCAAACACTAAGCTTAGTTACAGTCACCAAGCTGAAACGGATTACTTTCCAGTAAGTGCACAAGTCTTATTTCCTCATATAGTACACTTTTTATGATAATAACGACTTAAAATTGCTATGCGTCATTCAGCATGTGGTTCATACCTGTTGGTGACGAAGCTGTTACTGACGCTCTCCACCTCGGCCAGGCCGGTGGTGCGCAGGAGGCGGTTCTTGCTGGTGTCGAGGGGCAGTAACAGGTAGCTCATGCGGTTGGCGTAGTGGATGGCCTGGCTGAACACGGTGCTCTCCTCCTTCTGCACTCGCTCCTGCTGACTCTCTTTACTCAGCGTGGGCCACAGGCGCGTCTGCTCCGACGCCAACTCCAGAGCGCTGATCTGCTCCGGTCTGCTGCCACCATCCTCATCCTTGCGGACACAGAGAGAGAGAGAGAGAGAGAGAGAGAGAGAGAGAGAGAGAGAGAGAGAGAGAGTCAGATATCCAGTTTCATGTCTAGTTTCAGACTCACTTGATTTTATCAAAAGTCACAAAATGCCAATGGAGAACAAGCATGCCTCACCCTTTTTTCGTGAATTGCTGCTATTATACACCAATCAGGCATAACATTATGACCACCTGCTGTGGATACTAATGGTGGCGTCACTGGCTAAAACACACGTGCTTTACTTCCGGACAAGTGCAGACCCACTTCTAGTGTATGAATATGTATTTAAGAGTATGAATTGTTCACATTCGCACCAAACTCACACCACCTCCTACAGGCAGTCTTGGGTTCAGTACCACGGTGTGCTTCCTGGTCTATTTGACAGCTTTCACATCACCAATTTGTCCTGCAAACCCTGCTGATTTTCAGACTAAACTCTATACACTATTATACTGAATTAATGTAAACCACAGCTACATTTAATGAGTGATGATTTCATGTGTTTATTTGTTCTGCAGAACAGTTTATTTAGCTGGAAGCGCGCTCTTACAGGGCCGGCAGTTTGGTCTTCTGTCTCCAGATACAGAGCTCTGATATGATTCTGCACATCGCTGTAAAACATGGCCTCCCAAAACTGCATGTTGGTCCACACCATGTGCTCCTGCACACAGCTGTAGGCAAACTGAGTGATGCCTCCTCCAAGTTTCTGTAACACACACATGCACACACCACACACAGACACACACACACACACGATTAGAAACAGATGCTTGAAAAGTTACAGACTCAGCAAAGCTGCTGACTCAGTAGAATTTAGAGTTATGGATGGGAGGGATTGGGGTGAATAAGCTGTGGTTGGTTGTATGCATAAAAAAGCAGCAAATACTGTCCTGAATGCATGTACACACACACACAAACACACACACACACACACACACACAAACACACACACACACACACCCACCCAGTGTTCTCAGACAGTTAAGTTACAGAACTCGAGAGCTCTTGGTGACTTGCTCAGAGTGACACCATAACAGCCACGTGAACACTTTTCTTAAAGAGACAGAGACATTTAACACAGTCAACTGCTGTACTGGAGGAACGACTGCACTGTAAGACATTCAGGAGGGAAGGAGGGATAGAAGGACAGAAGAAATTTAAGAAAGGAAATGAAATGAAATGAAATGAAATGAAATGAAAGGAAAGGAAAGGAAAGGAAAAAGAAAAGACATAAAATGGAACAAGGAAAGGAAGGAAGGAAGGAAGGAAGGAAGGAAGGAAAGAAGGAAGGAAGGAAGGAAGGAAGGAGAAAGAAAAAAGGGTAGGAGAAAGAAAGAAAGAAAGAAAGAAAGAAAGAAAGAAAGAAAGAAAGAAAGAAAGAAAGAAAGAAAGGAAGAAAGGAAGGAAGGAAGGAAGGAAGGAAGGAAGGAAGGAAGGAAGGAAGGAAGGAAAAGGATAAAGAAATAAAAAGAATGAACGAGAGATAGGTGAAAGCACAAAGGAAGAGAAGGTGGGGGAAAAGAAAGAAAGAAAGAAAGAAAGAAAGAAAGAAAGAAAGAAAGAAAGAAAGAAAGAAAGAAAGAAAGAAAGAAAGAAAGAAAGAAAGAAAGAAAGAAAGAAAGAAAGAAAGAAAGAAAAGGAGTGAAGAGGAGAAGAAGAGGAAAGGGTGGGAGAAAAAGAAAGAAAGGTATAGGTATGAAGAGAATTAGAAAGAAAAAGGGCTTTGGAAAAAACGGAGAAAAGGAGGAAGGATCAAAAGAACAAATGAAGGGAGGAAAAAGGAAAAAAAGGAAAGAATGGAATATCAATATAAAGATGAAATAAAATAAAAACTAGTCTTTGTTCTCTGCTAATGTTTCTCAGTCACTCGATCAGGAGCTCACAGTAACACTGTGTTCCCTTCTGAATCCCATCACAGCAGGATTGCTCACGGTGTGGAGGACAGCATGAGCTGACAATCTGTGTGACTGCTGCTGAGTCAAGTCACACGCCTCACTGAGACTCCTGAGGAAAACCTGAGTCAGAGTCTGAGGCACGGACTTGTGTAGCTGTTGTGTTGTTGTGATCAACATACCCGACAGAAAGCCGTGACCAGAGGCAGGAGAGCTGCTGCAATGCCATGTTCATCCATGTGAGAGCAGTCCTGTTCACACACACACACACACACACATTAATTTAATCTTCCACTCAGACATGTCTCGAGAGCAGACAGCCTGAGGTTTTATATCTAACAGGATTATATTTGGTACCTGCAGCGTGCAGTTCATCATCCGCACAATGTAGTCGAACTGCTGGTCATCCAACACGGCTCTGTTCTGTAGGACATGCTGGTTCAGCTCCTGGGTCAAACACAGACGAGCTGCACGCCCTTTCAGTGCCCGCAGCACCGCCGGCATCAACTACACACACACAAACACACACACACACATAATGTCAGAACAGGCTGAAAACACTCACTCATCTCACTCTGCTGATAGAAACTTCCAGTATGTACCTTCTTGGCTTCCAGCAACTTGTTGTCGAAGATGTACATGATGCAGTTCCTGACCACTTCCAGTCTCCGGGCACTGTTCGCTAGGGCACTGCCGTTTCTGTCCGTGATATCAGCTGAGGACGGGATGAGAAAAGACAAATCAAAAGCCGTGTCCCAAATGACGTACTACACGCTATGCACTTACACCGATCAGGCATAACATTATGACTACTGAGAGGTGAAGTGAACAACACTGATGATCTCCTCATCATGGCACCTGTTAGTGGGTGGGATATATTAGGCAGCAAGTGAACATTTTGTCCTCAAAGTTGATGTGTTAGAAGCAGGAAAAATGGACAAGTGTAAGGATTTGAGCGAGTTTGATGAAGGGCCAAATTGCGATGGCTAGATGACTGGATCAGAGCATCTCCAAAACCGCAGCTCTTGTGGAGTGTTCCCGGTCTGCAGTGGTCAGTATCTATCAAAACTGGTCTAAGGAAGGAACAGTGGTGAACCGGTGACAGGGTCATGGGCGGTCAAGGTTCATTGATGCACATGGGGAGTGAAGGCTGACCCGTGTGATCCGATCCAACAGACGAGCTACTGTTGCTCAGATTGCTGAAGAAGTTAATGCTGGTTCTGATAGAAAGGTGTCAGAATACACAGTGCAGGACGGGTCAGGGCTGTTTTGGCAGCAAAAAGGGGGACCAACACAATAGTATGCAGGTGGTCATAATGTTATGCCTGATCAGTGTATACCACACTCTAGCATCTAGTGAAGGAATATTAGAAGGGTCTCAGATGGAAAGGGTTTTTTTTTAGGAACTGGAAGTATAAGTATATTTTTCTCAGTCGAGGACAAATGACAATTTCTGTCTGTTCATTCAATTTTTATCCAGATCGAGATCCAGTTTTTCTCATTCCTTCGGTATCCAGCTGTGACTTCCAGCCTCCTCCCTCCAGTCACACCCTGAATCACACTGTTTCTTGGCACATGAGATGCGACTGCTTTACTGCTTTAAGCACATTATATTGCTACTTCTACTGCAGTTTCTACATTTGTCCCTAACTTTATCAAACACATCCTTTATCATGTGTTGAGAAAAACAGGCTGCTGACTATAAAACAAACAATTAAACAAATAAAGAAATCTAGTTTTGGTGATTTGGTGCTGCAGACAGGGTATATGGATGAAATTACAAAAGGAAATCGCAGTGGGGCGTTACTGGGATTAGAACCTGGGAATGTGAAAAGGATGCTGTGAGGGAAACCAGGGTTAGTTAGGGTGAGCTGGGGTGAGTCGGGGTCAGCTGAGGTGAGCTGAGGTGAGTTAGGGTAAGTTAGGGTGAGCTGAGGTGAGCTGGGGTGACTCAGGGTCAGTTGGGGTGAGTTGGGGCAAGTCAGTGTTATTTGGGCTGAGCTAGGGTGAGTTTGGAGTGAGCTTAGGTGACTCAGGTGGGGTGAGCTGAGATGAGGTGAGGTGATTCAGATTCAGTTGGGGTCAGCTGAGATTAAGTGAGGTAACTCAGATTCAGCTGGGGTGAGTTGGGGTCAGTTGGGGTGAGCTGAGATGAGATGAGGTGACTCAGGGTCAGTTGGCAGGAGTTAGGGTCAGCTGGTATAAGCTGTGATGAGGTGAGGTGACTCAGGGTCAGTTGGGGTGAGTTAGGGTCAGCTGTTGTAAGCTGAGATGAGATGAGGTGACTCAGGGTCAGTCGGGTTGAGCTGGGGTGACTTGGGGTGAGTCTGGAACGAGTTTGTGTAACATGAAGGCGTATCCGGTGCTCACACTCACCCAGCGGAGGTCCTGAGGGCACCATCTCCTTCAGCTCAGATTTGACCACTGGAGGGGCCGTCTTGAGCTTAGCAGCTGCGTGATCGATGAACAGCTGGACAGCGACCTCATCCAGTAGCGGGAAGGGGGTCCGGGAGACCGGAGGATGAGACGGAGCACTTTCTACTGACCGCTGTGTTTTGTGCATGGCTACTGCAGGGTACGGGTTCTCCTAAAGATGACACAGAGACGACACACTATTTTTCCAAGCTCTCTTCCTCACCACAAAATAATATCCCCTACATTCACTACACAATTCCTACTAATCCATCAATCACACACTGACACGAGCCGGTCACTTAAAGGATCTTAGAAGCGGAGGATAAAAATGGAGGCGTACGTTTTTGAAGAGCTGCTCGGCCAGCTCCTTGACGTGG
>NC_080728.1:15787500-15827500 GCF_019097595.1 Hemibagrus wyckioides | reverse complement strand
AGCACCTCTTCTTCTTCTACTCAGACTTTCCTGAGCTGAGAGACTGTCACAAAGCAACCGTGACTCCTTCTCTAAGGGTTTAAAAAAAGAAAGGCTAGCGCATGCTATAATTTCAGCCCTAAGTTTAACCCTTGCTTCACCAAAAACAAACCTTCTCATGAAGAAAAATTAAAAAGTGTTGCTGGTCTTGAGCGCCAGTGCTTCTGCAGCAGAAGGCCATTAGGAAGATGGGTGCTATGTGAAGCAGTGAGACTTTGTGTGTGTGTGTGTGTGTGTTAGTGCAGTGATGTCATCAGGGGTGTGTTACCATGGAGAGGACCGTCTGCGTGTGCTGCTGAATAGGCTCGGGCAGCAGAGATATGTGGACACACTCCGGGATGGTCACGGTGCCTCCGTCTAGATCTGCAATGATCACGTCCAGCTAGACAAACCACACACACACACACACACACACACACACACAATTAATCATGTGACATTTTTGACTACTTTCCTATGAGACGTCTGGTGTCTTAACCACTAAGCTACCATCACAACCCTTTTTTTTAAAATCAGACTGACCCAAACATCCAGTTTTCTAAAGCTGCAATACTAGATTTCTAGATCTATTCTAGACTATTCTAGTCTTATTGTTCTAGATAAAGCGAATCAGACTGGAAAGGAGTGCAGCCGATCACACGGCATGCCTAGAGCGCTGCCATCACCTCGCCATTAGAGCTAAAGAAACTGGAGCTCTATGGTTTCTCCAGACCAGTACACATGTATTAGTGTGTATTAGATACAGCTACAGCACTAAGTAGTGAGCAGATCCATTAGACACATGGTAGGAGAAGCAGCATCATACCAGCTCCTGAGTCTCTGAGCGAAAGAAGGAGTTGACCCCGATGATGAAGGGCGTCGGAGTGCTGAGGACTTCCAAGAGCTTCCCGGGGAGGATGGGGACATAGGTGAAGCTGAGAGGGAGAATTCAGTGGTTTTAGGTTCACCACTTTGATTAGACTTTCAATATCAACACAAACATTCATCATCATCATCATCATCATCATCGTCCAGCTCTGATTTATAAATAACACAAAACAGACAACAGCAAAGTTACAGGAAAAGGGAAGAAATTAAAGTTAAATACAAGCTGGTTTCATTATGACCCAGAACTTCTCAATAAATCATTCAGCACTGTGGATATTCCCTAACTACCATAAAAGAAGGATATCTGATGCCAACTATTAGGAGTGTGGGAATTTTCTCATGGCAAGTAAATGAAAGCAAAAACATTTTCACTTTGAGAAGTGACCCACAAATCTACACAAACCCAGAGCTGAGAGATTCCCACACAGACATGCACATAATCACGTTCACACACACACTCCAACAGACCCCCAATCACCTCCACACAGACATGCACATAATCACGTTCACACACACACTCCAACAGACCCCCAATCACCTCCACACAGACATGCACATAATCACGTTCACACACACACTCCAACAGACCCCCAATCACCTCCACACAGACATGCACATAATCACGTTCACACACACACTCCAACAGACCCCCAATCACCTCCACACAGACACACACATACAAACAGACATACCCACACCCTAACACACACACAGACATACACATACATACATACACACATATACCCCCACAGACAGACAGACACACAGACACACATATACATACACATACCCCAACAGACAACCCCCCCAATACAAACCCACACTTCCCATACACGCAGACACACACATACATACACACACATATCCCCACAGACAACCCCCCCCCAATACAAACACACACACAGACATACATACAGAAACACACACACCCCATATGCATAGACTCATACACACAGAGACACATACACCCATACACACAGAAACACACACACCCAACAAACACCCCCCCACACACACAGACACACATACATACACATACCCCTACAGACACCCCCCATACACACACACATATGTACAAACACATACCCCCCTGTACACACACAGAAACAGACATACATTCACATACTACCTTTCACACAGACAGACAGACAGACAGACAGACTCTCACACACAGAGAGGATCACACCTGTATTTGAGTGGGAACATGATGGCCAGCAGAGCTCGGCAGGCGTCGGTGAGCCTCTGGTAGCTCCTGGACAAGAAGAGGATCTTGTGCTCCGTTAGAGCAGCACAGAACAGATAGAGAACATTGACAATCCCTGCACACAGACGGAGAAACAACAAACGTGAAGGATGCTTTATCAACAGAACACAATGTTTATTTACTCCATCTCCAGCTCTGACTTTAAAAATCACAATCAAACTCGATGGAAGTTCTCTAGTTATGACGTGATACGTTGTACTATTTCTAAGAAAAGAGATGTGTAATATTAGTCATGCCACCCTGATTAACGAAACGTTATCACTATGGCAACCAGTAGTAGGAACGCCTACTGACGACTTCGTGGTTCAGCGACTGTAGACGTGCAGAGATCAAATCACTGAATGTGTGAACGCATCATTAAAATCCTATACATCATTGTTTGTCATGTATCATAGAAACGTCTGTATAAAAGCTTAAGCCATATTTAGCGCATACATTCACTGACCACTTTATTAGGAACAGCCATCAGGAGTTGTCACTCATCCACCTTGATGATGATTTGTGCGTGCTGAGATGCGTTTCTGCTCACCATGATTGTAATAAGTGATTTGATATATCCTTCCTGGGAGCTCAGACCAAATCTTTTCTCTTCTTTCTTTCTCTGTGGCACTTCTATCCACAGAACTGTTGCTCACTCTAGGATTTTCACACCATTCTGTATAAACCCTAGTGTGTGAAAATCAGCAGGTTCTGATCAAATCAAACCGATCCATGCTACGATTAACGTCACAGAGATCAGACCAAATGAAGCTCTTGGCGTGTATCCACATGACTTTATTTACAGTGCTGCTGCCACATGAAGGGATAAACTGCTTGAAGGTGAAGGTGTTCCTAATAAAGTGAAGTACCTGAATTACAGTACAGTGGCACGGTTTATAAAACACATGGATTTATTTGAGAATGAATTGATAAGGGATTAAAATGTGCTCAAATCTTTCAGTGAACATGCTCAATATAGCACTATTCTGGTTAATTAAACCAGCCACAGAAACAACGGCTGCAATTTTCCTCCTAATATTAGACATAACCAATTCCGCTTAGCTTAACCTCTTGCACGTATGTTCCTCTTTTAATGCAGGGGTGTACAGCCTTATCCAGAAAGGACTGGCATGGCTGCAGGTTTGCATGCCAACCAAGAAGTCTACTGAAAGTCCAGATCAACTGATTATAAACGGCTGGAATCAGGCGTAGGTGCTGCTTGTTTGGAATCTTTGCAGATTAGGATTGCACGCCCCTGCTCTAAAGCATGCATGTCGCTGACTCACTCTTTAAATAAAGAGTCCTTACGTCACTTTTGTGCATGAAGAATACATGATGTGGGTGTAGACGGATCTTACCCAGTTGCCTGAAAAGATGGGCCACGCTGCAGCCGCTCACAGGAAGTGAGTCATTGATGGGCGTCTGGATCACCTGCCTGTCTCCCGCCCCCAAGGTGATGGTCCTCTTTATGGACAAAGCCGTAGAGAACGAGAGAAGGACAGCAAATGAGAACATGCATAAGCATCAGCGTATGAGGTTCTTACAGGTCTGTGACAGCACAGATCCGAGAGGTCCGGGTTAGTGCGTGTGTGTGTGTGTGTGAGAGCACAGTGTGGAGATTAGCAGCTATGTTACACATAGCATGTCATGCGATTCATTGGTTATCATCAGCAATCTGTTCTGAAGCATTAAAATACACGAGCAGCCTCATTTCTGGATTATGATCTTCAGCACAAAAGCAGGTCCATGCAAGATTAGTTTACATTCCAACAACAACGATTATCAAGCTTTCTGAAGAAAAAAAAAAAAAAGAAAAAAAGCAGGAATTTATTTAGAAAAAAATAAAACATTAAGGTAATTATATTAATGCTGTACTAAATAACCACATAGCACTGAGGGTGCCAAAAGAAAACAAATAATATCTGTAATTATAATTACATCATCAAAATGTATTAATATTATATTCAATTATTTATTATAATTTATTTAATTATTTTATTGATTTATTTATATTATGCTAAGGCTTCAGTGCATACCATGAAATAATTCAAACCACACTCCTCCAGCAAACCTACTCAAAGCCTCTGACGGTATGATCTGTTCTGCTCAAGCTTTGCTAATTATCTGATTTGAATATTCGACTGCTCACGCTGCTGAAACTGAAAACCGTCCCAGAACGAACTCCAGAAAGTACCAGAAAGTTTCCGAACTGCAAGGCGTGATGTGAAAGCGCAAGTTTAATCACCATCTTTCGAAACGCTGAAAAAAATGGTGGCTGGGATTGATGAAAAAAGCTACAGATAGCTTTTCAAACTTTTCTCAACTGATCATCTTCTTCTTCTTCTTTCAGCTTTTCCCTTCAGGGGTCACCCTCAGCGAATCATCTCTCTCCATCTATCCCTATCTTTTGCATCCTCAACACTAGCTTCATATCCTCATTTATTCCATCCATATACCTCCTCTTTGGCCTTCCTCTTTGCCTCCTGCCTGGCAGCTCCATGTCCAACATTCTCCTACCAATATACTCACTCTCCCTCCTCTGAACATGTCCAAACCATCTTAATCTGTCCTCCCTAACTCTGTCCCCCAAACGTCCAACATGAGCTGTCCCTCTGATGTATTCGTTAACTTTTCCCAATTGATATCGGATTTAAAAACACCAAAAGCCTTTATTTAGCCTCATTAGAAATGCTGGGATCTAAAAATATGACACTCTGTTCCAACTAGCCTGATACTATTATCATTATAATCACTATCTAGCTAAAGTTTAAGTAGATCTGAGGGAGATTTCAGTAAATATCCAGTAGTAGAAGCATGCTGTGTGATAATTATTTACTTAAAAGCAGACAAATCTATCAAAATATAGCATAACTATATTTAGGTTATTTAGCTAAACCTGAGGTACTTTAGCATAACCTGGGGTACTTTAGCATAACCTGAGGTACTTTAGCTAACCCTCTAGCTAACTAGCACACAGAAAAGCAGATTTTTGAGTAGCTAAGTCTCGATTTTTTTCAAATATACATTAAAATATATTTACATATTTATTTTTACATTGAAATATATTCATTTAGTGGACACTTTTATATCAAATAATGATTTATTTAAAGCCAAACAAAAACCCTTTCAAAATATACAAGTACTATCAATCATGGCTAACATTTACTGAAGGAATTAGCTTGTAAACTAGCTCCTGTTTAGACACACGTGGGATTTTAGTAGAATTACACTAAGATGTGTCTTATCATTGTTGCTGTTATTATTATTAATGATTTTACAAGAAACAGTTATGAAAATATACAACAAATATCAGCCTCCTGAGTCATTTAGCTAGCTAGCTAGCACAGCACCGACATCCAGATCACCACAGTACTCATTCAGTCAGCAGCTGAGCTCCATGAACCAGCTTTGTTTGTGTTGATTGTTTGTTTATTGTTTCTCTTTTCGAGAAACTGAAAATAGTCTTTTATTTAAGAGGGAAAATGTGAGCTTTGTGTTGTGGTAAAAAAAAGAGAGAAAACCCATTTAAAGATCAGATTTTATAGTACATGTTTACTTTAGCTGTTTATCTACTAAAATGTGTCTAAAAATGTTAATATAGGAATAAATCTGGAGAGAATTTAGATTTATAAATTTAGAATTTATAGTTTACATTTAGCCTAATAACTAATGGCATGTCCTTTAGATAGTCAGACAAACCAAACCAAACACACACACGTACACACACGCACGCACACACACACACGTACACAAAACCATGTCCATGTATCAGAAACAGTGTAGCAAGTGGCTATTTTGGCTTTTGTGGCTATGAGCAATTAGCTAGCAGCAGCACATGCACGCAACGCCACAGAAACGACACAGTGAGGCTTGAGACGTTCTCTAGATCCCCTACAAGTCAGGTGAAGGGATCTGATCGCTTCCTGTAATGCCGAGGGTGCCTTTTAATTGAGAGGAGTGAAAGCCCGAGAGAGGCAGCAGCACTGGCGGTAAGAGAAAGAGCTAAAAACAAGCAAACTGGTCGTACCAGGCTGTCCTCTCTGTCCTCCTCGCCTGGCTAGATTAGCGACACATCGCAAAAACATCACACACACACACACACACACGCACACACACACACACCGCAAAACACCACAGGAAAGCACAGGGGTTAGATACACCAGATGAAACAAAACTGACAGAACATGACTTAACATTACAAATGGCAAAGAAAAGCAAACAAACATGACGTGAAAAACGAGACGGGACATTCAAACGAGACAAAGACGAGATAATGAAAAAATGCTGAGTAATCATTAAAGAATTATAGGGGCTATTTTTTATACCACAGTGATGTTACAGTGCATTCAAATCCGATTAGTCAGGATTAGTCTTCTAAAACATTTCCAATAGGTTACGTAAGAAACAAGCACAAATGTAAAGGGTGCCGAGTTTTAATGGTGTGTATATTAAACATTTCTGGAAGGAGTCTCCAGTTTCAGTAAGATTTCCACCACAGGAAAGTCTTTAGTTTGCGATTTCTGGTTTCTCTGTAACATGAAAACTTGCATTTGGTCTCTTATTAACGATATTTTAGAAGATATCTGCTATAACAAATGTTATCTAATGTGCAGATGTTCCACATCATTATATGTTGCACTAAACAGTTACATTTTTATAGTAATACATTTAAAAATAGCAATAGCTATAATACCTGTAGGTGTGTTTTTTTATTGGAATTAATAATATTAATGGAATTATTAATAATAATCCTTCAGGCTTGGTGTCGGTCAGCGTTACACTCCACCTGCTGCTGATTATTTTCCCATAATGGCACATCAGGTAGTGTTTTATTCCTTAAATATAAATGGTTTGCGCTGTACGATTGCACAAGAGCGGTTGTCGTTTCTAGATAAAACGAGCTGTTCAGGTCTGGGAAAACGTCCAGGAGAGGACGTTCCCTAAACTCTTCAGGTCTGGCAGGCGAAAAGCTGAGAACGATCCGAGAGAGACTTCACGGATTTGCCGAGTCATGATGCTGATACACATCTCTTTCACTTTCTCTTATTCTTCCTGCCTCCACACACACACACACACACACTCTCTCTCTCCCTTCCTCTCTTTCTCACACACACACACCCTCTCTCTCTCACACACACATGCTCTCTCCCTTTCTCTCTCTCTCTTCCTCTCTCTCTCTCACACACACACACACACACACTCTCTCTCCCTTCCTCTCTTTCTCACACACACACACCCTCTCTCTCACACACACGCTCTCTCCCTTTCTCTCTCTCTCTCTCTTCCTCTCTTTCTCACACACACACACCCTCTCTCTCACACACACATGCTCTCTCCCTTTCTCTCTCTCTCTTCCTCTCTCTCTCTCTCTCTCTCTCTCTCTCTCTCTCTCACACACACACACACACACACACACCCCCTTTCCCCAGTTTTATCACACTCATTTATCTCTCCTTCATATGACTCAATCGGTAACTGCTCTTTTTTTTTTCCCCTGAGTGAAGGCAGATGTGTGTAACGAGATACGAACTCTCAAAAGGCTGCCAACTCGCCTTGCAGCAGTCCTGAACACGAAAAAGACGGGTTTTTGTTACGGGTTTTTACACTGTAAGGCGTGAGCTTGAACCCTTATTAAGTCATTTTATACAGCAAAACACTACATGGAAACAGATCAGCCTGTTAGTGTAAAGGCAGCACTAAATGTCTCATTTTTAGATGTTTGTATAGCGCTGATAAAACTGTCCTAAAGCCTAAAATTTTCATGGAAATTTGGATATGGATTGAGATCCCTCATGAGGAATAAGTGGGTTTTTCAGGATGCTTGTTATGAGCAGATTGGGAATATTTATGATGGCAGCAGCAGCACTACACAAATTTACAGATTCCAGTGAGACTGTTTACTCTGATATACAGTACTGGTTTTGAGGAAGTAAAAACATCTGTGTAAGAAGGTTTACAGTAGGGAATCGAGTCGGATCGGTGTCAGTATGAGTGTATCCGGTGCAGCTGTGATCTGGGAATGTCCATGCTGGGATGAGAAACAGTCCACTAACTAAATCTGCTCATTGAGGTAAAGGTGTAGTGTGTAGTGAGGCTCATTGAGGTAAAGGTGTAGTGTGGCTCACTGAGGTAAATGTGTAGTGAGGCTCATTGAGGTAAATGTGTAATGTGTAGTGACCTAGGCATACCTAGGAAAATGGCTAATGAGTCTATGCACGTGTGTATGTGTATATGTGTGTGTGTGGGTATTAGACAATCATCTGCCATCCCGTACATCCCCCCTTCACTGCCAAGATCTAATCAGCGTCCTCTGTGTACAGTGTGTGGTTTGAGCCGGTTTTTGATTGTCTGATTGCAACAAACAGCGAGTGAACGCAAATGAGTCACACAACTGGAGCAGGTTGAGGGGAAAAAACAAAACAAAAACAAAAACAAAAACAGAAAATCATATTTATTGATTATCGACAGACAGAATCGTGATAGGAATCGTGATTGGCTAAAGCTGCGAATAAAAGGTCGCTGTTACCTGAAAACAACCCAGCAGCCAGTCAGATAAACTACAGACTGGGGGATCGTTTATCTGTAACACACAGGAGGAGGGTTTCAACTTCACACACCAGGAAAGTTTCATTAATGAGTCACAACGCAGCTAATTTACACAGTATACACATGTCATGGCTGAAACGGGGGTGGGGTGGGGTGGGGCGGTTGGGGCAATATTAATGAGAACATGGGCTGTACACACACATGTATGTACTATGGAGTATGATAGCGGTGTACAGTACAGTGGAGTGATGGAGGGATTTCACTAAATACAGAGAGAAAACATTTGTATTTATTCTATAAATAAAAGTAAATGAAAAGATGTAAGGCTTCTCTGTGCACAGTATGACTGTTCCCATTCCGTACACATACACAGAAGAAAGAAAGAAAGAAAGAAAGAAAGAAAGAAAGAAAGAAAGAAAGAAAGAAAGAAATGAGGAGGGAGGGATGGAGGAAGGGTGGAATAGAGAGGAGGAAAGAAGAGAGGGAGAGGATTAGTAAGAAAAAGTCATTAAGGAAGGAAGGCAGAGAAGAGAAGAGAAGAGAAGAGAAGAGAAGAGAAGAGAAGAGAAGAGAAGAGAAGAGAAGAGAAGAGAAGAGAAGAGAGTGTATCAGTAAATTAGTAAGAAAGAAAATAATTAAGGATGAAAGAAAGGAAGGAAGGAAGGAAGGAAGGAAGGAAGATACAATGGAGGAATGAAAAGAGGGATGGAAAAAGACAAGAAAGAAAAGTGAGACAGAATTAGGAGAAGGTCATGTGTAGTGGTGATGCACCAAGCATCAAATGTGTGCGTGCAAAAGTATTTGCCCCCCTCTGCTGTGAGAATGAACAGTTTGTAACACTGCAAAATGTGTTTGGGGGGGGGGGGGTGAATACCTCTGCACTGCACTACAGAAGGGTTAATAAAGTGCAACTGAATGGAGTCCCTTCAGCACAGGAATGATCTCCTGCGCCTGCCAGCTGCAGTCCAGCTGTGCAGCATGACACATCACTCACATGCTGGTGCAGCGACGTGGTACAAAGCGTACACACACACACACCATACTGTACGTGTGTATACAGACGCAGTGTGTGTGTGTGTGTGTGTGAGAACTTGAGCCTCACCTGAGATCCTCCTGCGATGGGAATGACGCAGGTCAGGAGATTCCCGATCACTGTTTCCAGAGGAACGTTGATGTGCTCCACGTGCACGGTGTAGATGAGTCCCAGACAGTTCTGTACACAGAAGAACACGCACAGCTCAGCTCCATGTTACATAGCGCAGTGTGTGTGTGTGTGTGTGTGTGTGTGTGTGTGTGTGTGCGCTCACCCTGAACACCTCAGTGTGGTCCAGGCGAGAAACCAGCACCAGGCTTTTGGGGGCGTACAGCTGCTCTGGCTGCATGAGATCAGGGCTTTCATCCTCATCTGCTTCACTGGGCTCTTCCTTCTGTAACTACACACACACACACACACACACACATACACATACACACATACACACACACATACACACACACATACACACACACATACACACACACATATACACACACACACATACACACAATTACACTTGTGTTCATAAGAGGTAAGATGAATATCAAGGTCTGAGGGTTTTACATTTTCCTCTTTCATTTTCTCTCTCTTTGTCTTTATCTTGGTTTATTTTTAACAGTCTCTCTCTCTCTCTGTGTATCTGTCTGTCACTCTTCCTCTGATACTATCTCTCTCTCTCTCTCTCTCTCTGTCTTGTCTCTACCTCTTGCTTTCTCCCTTTCTCTCTCTCTCTTGTTGCCTCAGTCTCATCCATCCTCTCTCTCTGCCTCTACCTCTTGCTCTCTTATTGCCTGTCTCTACCTCTCTCTCTCTGTCTTGTCTCTACCTCTTGCTCTCTCTCACTGCATTTGTCTTATCCTCTCTCTGTCTCAATCTCTCTCTCTCTCTCTTCCATTGCCTGTCTCATCCTCTCTTTGCTTCTACCTCTTGCTCTCGCTCTCTCATTGCATTCATCTCATCCGCTCTCTGTCTATACCTCTCTCTCTCTTCCATTGCCTGTCTCATCCTCTCTCTCTGCCTTTACCTCTTGCTCTCTTTCCCTCTCATTGCTTGTCTCTCCCTCTCTGTCTCATCTCTACCTCTTGCTCTCTCCCTCTCTGCCTGTTTTATCCTCTCTCTCTGCCTCTACCTCTTGCTCTCTTTTTCTCTCGTTGTCTCTGTCTAATCCTCTCTCTGTCTCGTCTCTACATCTTGCTCTTGCTCTCTCGTTGCCTGTCTCATCCTCTCTTTCTGTCTCCTTATCTTGCTCTCTCCCTTT
Organism: Hemibagrus wyckioides; assembly: GCF_019097595.1. Taxonomy (NCBI): domain Eukaryota; kingdom Metazoa; phylum Chordata; class Actinopteri; order Siluriformes; family Bagridae; genus Hemibagrus; species Hemibagrus wyckioides. Next base: position 15,816,511 of record NC_080728.1, on the reverse strand, counting down.
TGTTGCCTCAGTCTCATCCTCTATATCTGTCTCTACGTCTCTCTCATCCTCTCCCTCTCTTCCTCTTGCTCTCTGTCTCATTCTCTCTGTCTCTACCTCTTATGACATCTCTCTCTTTATACAGTCATCTATCTCTCTCTGTCTCTCTCTCGCTCCCACTCACTTTGTCTCATCCTTCTCTTGCTCTCCCACTCTTTCACTTTTTCTCTGTCTGTCTTTTGCTCTCTCCCTTTATTCTTTCTCTTTCTCTCTCTTTGATTCTCTGTTTATCTGTGTCCATCTCTCTCTCTCTTCTATTGCCCCCGTCTCATCCTCTCTCTGTCTCTCTCAGTACCTCTTCTGCTCTCTCTCTCTCTCTCTCTCTCACCTGAGGATTATCCACAGTCTCCCAGAAGGTGAAACAGGCACAGTAATGGCGTTCGGAGTTGATGTCTGTGAGGACGGCCACGAAGAACGAGGAAGGCTGTTGCTCGGGAACCAGCTGCCATCCGCTGGGCTGACAGAACTGACACAGACACAGACAAACAGACAGAAAGCAGAGACGTTACATTAATCTTCATCACAGTCACATGGGAAATCACAGACACCACATGGTACCTCTCAGTCTAGCGGCGTTCTCACTGTGTGAAATAGAAACCCACAAATTTTTTTTATATTTTCGCAACTTTGTAACACTAAGTGCACTATTCGCACATAAATAAGTGCACTTTTTTCGAGCTCATGCTAATGCAAATGGGGAAAAAATACTGGTATGCCATTTGAAGAGATGATATGATAGTGATACTGTATCAGAGGCGTGATACGTTATCGTCACGGTACACTGTTTCTGGTATTGTGGGTGTCGTGTGTTAACCAGGAGCACAAAAGAAATTAAAAACTTAAGTGTTCACATAACATTGCCTTTATTTGTCATACACATTACAGCACAATTCTCTCTTCACATATCTCATGGGTTAGGGTCAGAGCGCACGGTCAGCCATGATACGGCGCCCCTGCAGCAGGTAAGGTTAAGGGCCTTGCTCAAAGGGCCCAGCGGTGGCAGCTTGGCGGTGCTGGGACTCGAACCCTGACCTCCTGGGCAACGACCCAGAGCCTTAACCAACATTTGAGCTACCACCACCCATTGTGGAGGTTTATGAGATTTATTTAAATTGTGAAAAAAGCAGAATCAAGGAAATTCTCAGTAGATTGTACGTGAAGCAGTGTGTGTGTGTGTGTGTGTGTGTGTGTGTGTGTGTGTGTGTGTGTGTGTGTGTGTTATATACTGACCAGCTCGATGCCTTGAGGGAAAGGGTTATCTTCCCAGTCCTTCTCCGGGAATCGCTGAAGGATCTTGCCTTGACCTTCACTTCCCCCTACACACACACACACACACACACACAGAGTCAGGCAGGTGCTCAAAGCGTTTTATCTACAACAACAGTAAACAATGCTCCACAACTCTGACCTGCCTACTTGCACTCGAAAACAAATGACAAGTGAAATCATGAGGGTTTCCTTTCGTAAAAACACCACCACTACACACACACGTTAGAACCCACATTTGCCCCGATGCGCGTAAACAAGGCTAGTTTTATATCATGCTGCCACACTTACAACTAATCGTTCATGCGTAAAGGAATTCCTAATAAAGCAGCGCATAAAAGCTTACAGATACGAGCCAGCAGCTTCAGGTAACGTTCACATAAACCATCAGAATGTGGATCTCAGGGATCGGTACCAGTGAGCTGGTGTGAGGATTTCTATATCTGGGACTTTCTCATACAACAGTCTCTAAAGTTTACTCAGAAAAACCACCCCGTGTTTCTGCAGACGGAAACGCCTGATCGATGGACAGTAACTCAGATAAACACTCTCTACCACTGTGGTGAGGAGAAAAGCATGTCAGAATGCACAACATGGAGAACTTGAAGAGATGAGCTACAGGAGCAGCAGAAGACCACATTGGGTTCCTCTCAGGAACAGGAAGCTGAGGCTGCAGTGGGTGGAGACTCACCGAAACATGTGAAAGCTACAAAAACACAGCTTCATCCGATGAGCCTTGTTTTCTACTGAAGGTCAGAATCTGAAGGATGAAGTTCTTCTAGCACTGCCCGACTGGTCCCACCCATGTCCCAGGGTACAGGTAGATGTACACCGATCAGACATAACATTATGAGCAGTGAGAGGTGAAGTGAATAAAACTGATGATCTCCTCATCATGGCACCTCTAACAGGCGGGTGGGATATATTAGGCAGCAAGTGAACATTTTGTCCTCAAAGTTGATGTGTTAGAAGCAGGAAAAATGGACAAGCGTAAGGATTTGAGCAAATTTGACGAAGGGCCAAATTGTGATGGCTAGACCACTGGATCAGAGCATCTCCAAAACTGCAGCTCTTGTAGGGTGCAGTGGTCAGTATCTATCAAAAGTGGTCCAAGGAAGGAACAGTGGTGAACCGGCGACAGGGTCATGGGTGACCAAGGCTCATTGATGCACGTGGGGAGAGGAGGCTGACCCGTGTGATCTGATCCAACAGACGAGCTACTGTTGCTCAAACTGCTGAAGAAGTTAATGCTGGTTCTGATAGAAAGGTGTCACAATACACAGTGAATGACGGGTCAGCACTCGGGTCACTCTTCTCTGTTCTGGCAACGAGGTGGTGGAATGAACTTCCCCAAGATGTCCGACCAGCCGAATCACTGACCATCTTCAAACAAACCTCTTCCTGAAGCACTTAAACTAGCTCTTATTTTCCCTGTCTGTGTTATGTATTGTACCAACACAGTTATTATTAGGCTGATGGTACCCTAAGTCTGTGACCTAGTGAACCAGAGATGATGTATTCATTGATAGAGACTTTAAAGCACTCTGGATAAGAGCGTCTCCCAAATACAAGAAATGTAAATCCCTGAATCCATGAAACGGATGTGATATTGTGTTACCAGTCCAGTCTGATGGAGGTGGTGTAACACTGTGGAGAACGTTTTCCTGGCTTCCCTTTCATCACTCGCAGCCTTTGATATGCGAGTATTGTAGCTGATGATGTGCATCCATTCATGACCTACTGGCTGGAACTGGTTCCATAAACATAACAATGAGTTCAGTGTTCCTCAGTCACCTTTCCAGTCACCCGGATCAGAATCCAGTAGAACACCTTTGCCGTGTGGTAGAACGGGTGATTCACGGCATGATAGTGCAGCTGAAACATCTGCAGGAATTGTGTGATGCAATCACATCAGCATGGAGCAGGATCTCAGTGGAATGATTCTCAGGGAATCCATGCCATGATGGATTGAGGCTGTTCTAATAATATAATATCAATATAATAAGAATAATAATATCTCTGTCTTGTGCTTTAATAACAGCCTCGGAAAACACTTCCTGGATCCTCGCACTTTTAAGATCCTGTTGATTTTGTCCTCAGCTCTGAACTTTGTAGCAGGACACGCCCACATATCATAAACCATGGGGGGCAAACTTTTACACCGGACTGTAGATTTCTCTTTACGCTTCATATTGAGGAGTCTGTTACTGAGCACACTTCTGACTGAGAGGCTGAATCTGTGTGTGTGTTTGCATTTACACAGATGAATCTCTCTGCAGTCTAAATAAGTTACAGTGAGTGAAGTAAGCAGGGTGTGGTGACCGCACACAGGCCTTTTTCTTACACACACACACACACAGCAAATCCACAGCACCATAATAAAACACACCTAATCAAACCCCCAGTGAATGAAATGGCATGTATGTTTTATTTTAAACCAGGTGGTATACAAGTCGTGCCTCGTCTCGTGAAATTCCCCCTGATCATGAGGCAAGAGCTATTTACTCGAGCATGATTCAGACAAGCTGTAAAGTGTTCAGTCACACGAATCAGCTACGGAAGCGCAGTCCGTCTGTCGCCGAGACACGCCAGCGGTTATTACACATATTACACATCCCCAGAGACGTGACACTGAGCAGAGAGAATATCTGTGCTATTGATGGTAGACTAAATGAGGAAACAAGCCTGAAGCAGGGAAGCGGTACGCTATAAAGGAAGTGCCTCACTGTGCCCATGTGTTGAGGGACTGATTAGTGAACATGAAGTGCGGAAGATGACGTTATGAGTTTAGTTCTTACGTAACCAAATATAAATGACGGTACTTTCTGAGGCACTGAATAACTGAAAGTTTTGCTTTATTTATGATTACACATCTCAGGAAAACAAAAACGAAACAAATTCGTCTGAGTTTCTAAGGGGGATTTTATACTGAACATCTCTGTACTGCTGCCCTAAAATCAGGCCTTTTCATCAGATCGTAAGATATCACTGATATACATCATTTCTATTTTATTTCTTACTCATACGAACATGGAGACATCATCATTAAAATCATTTGGAAATCTGCTTTACATGGCCCAAAATAGTTGATTGTGTTTACACTGCTCTCTTTTTTAGCCATTTTACAGACACTCAAACCCAACACCTCTTGCCTCCGCCCACATCCCAGGGTAAAATCGTCAGGGTCCCAGCGAAGCCAGATAATCAGAACAAAAAAATCATTTGTGTGGGAGAAAAAAAACAAAAAATCATATCAAATCGCTAAGATACAAAAAACAGTAGTAGATAGAAGTAGCAGCAGCAGTAGAAGTAGTAGAAGTAGCAATGGAAGCAGTAGTAGAAGTAGTAGTAGTAACAGTAGTAGCAGAAGTACTAAAAGTAGTAGTAGTAGAAGTAGTAGATAGAAGTACTAGTAGTAGTAGAAGTAGTAGTACAAGTAGCAGGTGCAGTAGTAGTAGAAGTAGTAGATGGAAGTAGTAGTAACAGAAGAAATAGTAGCTGTAGTAGTAGAAATAGTAGTAGACATACTAATAGTACTAGAAGTAGTAGATAGTAGTGGCAGCAGCAGAAGTAGAAGTACTAGCAGTAGTAGTAGACATAGCAGATAGAAGTAGTAGCAGCAGTAGCAGTAGACATAGTAAATAGACTTAGCAGCGGCGGTAGTGGTGGTGGTAGTGGTGAAGTGGTGGTGGCGGCGGCGGCGGTAAAAGTGGCAGTGGTGGTGGCGGCGGTGGAAGCGGTGCTGGTGGGAGTGGCAGAGTGGCGGCGGTGGCGGCGGCGGTGCTGGTGGTGAAGCGGTGGTGGTGGGGTGGCGGTGGCAACGGTGGTGGCGGCGGCGGTGGAAGAGTGGCGGTGGTGGCGGTGGTGGTGGTGGTGGTGGTGGTGGTGGTGGTGGTGGTGGCGGCGGTGGAAGAGTAGCGGTGGTGGCGGTGGCGGCGGTGGGAAGAGTGGCGGTGGTGGCGGTGGTGGTGGTGGTGGTGGCGGCGGTGGAAGAGTGGCGGTGGTGGTGGTGGTGGTGGTGGTGGTGGTGGTGGTGAAGTGGCGGTGGTGGCGGCGGTGGTGGTGGTGGTGGTGGTGGTGGCGGTGGTGGCGGTGGTGGCGGCGGTGGAAGAGCGGTGGTGGTGGTGGCGGTGGTGGCGGTGGTGGTGGTGGAGTGGCGGTGGTGGCGGCGGTGGTGGTGGTGGTGGTGGTGGCGGTGGTGGTGGTGGTGGCGGCGGTGGAAGGCGGTGGTGGTGGGAGTGGCGGTGGTGGCGGCGGTGGAAGAGTGGCGGTGGTGGTGGCGGTGGTGGTGGTGGTGGTGGTGGAAGAGTGGCGGTGGTGGCGGCGGTGGTGGTGGTGGTGGGAGTGGCGGTGGTGGCGGCGGTGGAAGAGTGGCGGTGGTGGTGGTGGTGAGTGGCGGTGGTGGCGGCGGTGGAAGAGTGGCGGTGGTGGCGGTGGTGGTGGCGGTGGCGGTGGAAGAGTGGCGGTGGTGGCGGTGGTGGTGGTGGTGGTGGTGGAAGAGTGGCGGTGGTGGCGGCGGTGGAAGAGTGGCGGTGGTGGCGGTGGTGGTGGTGGTGGTGGCGGCGGTGGAAGAGTGGCGGTGGTGGCGGTGGTGGTGGTGGTGGGAGTGGCGGTGGTGGCGGCGGTGGTGGTGGTGGTGGTGGCGGTGGTGGCGGCGGTGGAAGAGTGGCGGTGGTGGTGGTGGTGGTGGTGGTGGTGGGAGTGGCGGTGGTGGCGGCGGTGGTGGTGGTGGTGGGTGGCGGTGGTGGCGGCGGTGGTGGTGGTGGTGGTGGTGGTGGCGGTGGTGGCGGCGGTGGAAGAGTGGCGGTGGTGGCGGTGGTGGTGGTGGTGGTGGTGGAGTGGCGGTGGTGGCGGCGGTGGTGGTGGTGGTGGTGGTGGCGGTGGTGGTGGTGGTGGCGGCGGTGGAAGAGCGGTGGTGGTGGGAGTGGCGGTGGTGGCGGCGGTGGAAGAGTGGCGGTGGTGGTGGCGGTGGTGGTGGTGGTGGAGAGTGGCGGTGGCGGCGGCGGTGGTGGTGGTGGTGGCGGTGGTGGCGGTGGTGGAAGAGTGGCGGTGGTGGCGGTGGTGGTGGCGGTGGCGGTGGGAAGAGTGGCGGTGGTGGCGGTGGTGGTGGTGGTGGAAGAGTGGCGGTGGTGGCGGCGGTGGAAGAGTGGCGGTGGTGGTGGCGGTGGTGGTGGTGGTGGAAGAGTGGCGGTGGTGGCGGCGGTGGAAGAGTGGCGGTGGTGGTGGCGGTGGTGGTGGTGGTGGAAGAGTGGCGGTGGTGGCGGCGGTGGTGGTGGTGGAAGAGTGGCGGTGGTGGCGGCGGTGGGGAGAGTGGCGGTGGTGGTGGCGGTGGTGGTGGTGGTGGTGGTGGTGGCGGTGGTGGCGGCGGTGGAAGAGTGGCGGTGGTGGCGGTGGTGGTGGCGGTGGCGGTGGAAGAGTGGCGGTGGTGGCGGTGGTGGTGGTGGTGGAAGAGTGGCGGTGGTGGCGGCGGTGGAAGAGTGGCGGTGGTGGTGGCGGTGGTGGTGGTGGTGGTGGTGGTGGCGGTGGTGGCGGCGGTGGAAGAGTGGCGGTGGTGGCGGTGGTGGTGGCGGTGGCGGTGGAGAGTGGCGGTGGTGGCGGTGGTGGTGGTGGTGGGAGAGTGGCGGTGGTGGCGGCGGTGGAAGAGTGGCGGTGGTGGCGGTGGTGGTGGAAGAGTGGCGGTGGTGGCGGTGGTGGTGGTGGCGGTGGTGGTGGGAGTGGCGGTGGTGGCGGCGGTGGGAGTGGCGGTGGTGGCGGCGGCGGTGGTGGTGGTGGTGGTGGTGGTGTCGGTGGTGGTGGCGGCGGTGGTGGTGGCGGTGGTGGTGGCGGTGGTGGCAGCGGTGGCGGTGGTGGCAGCGGTGGTGGTGGTGGCGGCGGTGGTGGGAGTGGCGGTGGTGGCGGCGGCGGTGGTGGTGGTGGTGGTGGTATCGGTGGTGGTGGCAGCGGTGGTGGTGGCGGTGGTGGTGGCGGTGGTGGCGGCGGTGGCGGTGGTGGCGGCGGTGGTAGTGGTGGCGGCGGTGGTGGTGGTGGTAGCGGTGGTAGCGGCGGTGGTAGCGGTGGTGGCAGCGGTGGTAGCGGCGGTGGTGGTGGTGGCAGCGGTGGTAGTGGTGGTGGCGGTGGTGGCAGCGGTGAAGAAGTAGCAGTAGTAGAAGAAGTAGCAGTAGTAGCAGTAGTAGTAGTAGTAGTAGCAGCAGTAGTAGTAGTAGCAGCAGTAGAAGAAGTAGCAGTAGCAGTAACAGCAGCAGTAGTGGTACCAGTAGCAGTAGTAGTAGAAACAGTAGTGCAAATACTAGCAGTAGTAGCAGTAATGATAGTAGCAGTGATAATATTAGCAGTAGTATTTGCACTTGTGTGTATAAACACTTGGTGGAAATGAAATAAAAAGTAAAGTGGTGTATAAAACTGTCTGTTTTATCTCAGAGGTAAATGCTGTTTTTAGAAGCACTCAGTGATTCTGCTTTTTTTAGACTCTCACATTCATAATTTCCTGCAAAACTTCCCATTTTCTATTTCTGACCCCTTCAGCACCTTGTGGTCATCAGAGTCGGAGTCGGAGTCAGAGTCAGCAGTGTAGATGATCTGGAAATCTCACTACAGTCATTTTTAATCCGCAGCTGAACTCGGGAATTCCCTCGGGTTCGGCTTGCCGGTCTTGCGGGAATAACGTCCGAATCCGTAAGCCAAAACTCACACCATGAGCAGCGAGAAGAAGATTTTTCTGTCTGCTCTGGAACACGGCCAAATGGAAGAGAAAAAAGCCCGTGATTCTGAGCAGACGCTGAATGATGGATGAGTGTTTAGGGGCTGGATTGCTCCAGAATCTGAGATGATTCATATGTATGGAGATAGACCTCAGTGCTTTATAATAACATAACTGAAGAAATCTGCTAGAGTAAGGACCAAGGCTCTATGGGTTCAAGCCAGAGCTCAAAAGGGAGGAAATTCCACATTGTCCCAGTGCTGGGTCAATGACACAGATCACCCTCGTTTCTGTGAACGCTGAGAAAACGTAGGAATCGTGTTATACGCGACCTACATTTAAAAGAACACCTTCATTCAGGCTCATTTACATTTCTCTATTCCTCTAAGTGGCAACTGGGCAGAGGTGGGATTTGAACTCACGACCTCCTGATCAGTAGTCCAACATGTTAACCAATATGCTTGTTACAGCCTAAAATAGTTGATTGTGTTTACACTGCTCTCTTTTTAGCCACTCAAACCCAACACCTTTTGACTCCGCTCACATTTCATGGTTAAATCAGCAGGGTCCCGGTGCGGCCAGATAATCAGTTTGATAATGATCAGTTTGTGTGGGTGAAAAAAACAAAAAACAAGAAGTAGCAATAGTAGAAAACATAGTAGTAGCAGTAGTGGCAGAAGTAGTAGTAGTACCAGTAGCGGTAGCAGTAGTAGTACCAGCAGCAGTACCAGTAGCGGTAGCAGTAGTAGTACCAGCAGCAGTAGCAGTAGTGGCAGGAGTATTAGTAGCGGCAGGAGTATTAGTAGCAGTAGTAGTAGTAATAACAGTAACAGTAGTAGTGGTGGTAGTAGCAGTAGTTCAAGTAGCAGCAGCAGTAGTAGTAGTAGCAGTAGTTCAAGTAGCAGCAGCAGTAGTAGTAGTAGTAGCAGTAGTTCAAGTAGCAGCAGCAGTAGCAGTAGAAGTAGCAGCAGCAGCAGTAGTAGTAGTAGTAGCAGTAGTTCAAGTAGCAGCAGCAGGAGTAGTAGTAGCAGCAGTAGTAGCAGCAGCAGCAGCAGCAGTAGTAGTAGTGGCAGGAGTATTAGCAGCAGTAGTAGTAGTAATAACAGTAACAGTAGTAGTGGTAGTAGTAGCAGTAGTTCAAGTAGCACCAGCAGTAGTAGTAGTAGCAGTAGTTCAAGTAGCACCAGCAGTAGTAGTAGTAATAACAGTAACAGTAGTAGTGGTAGTAGTAGCAGTAGTTCAAGTAGCACCAGCAGTAGTAGTAGTAACAGTAGTTCAAGTAGCAGCAGTAGTAGTAGTAATAACAGTAACAGTAGTAGTGGTAGTAGTAGCAGTAGTTCAAGTAGCACCAGCAGTAGTAGTAGTAGCAGTAGTTCAAGTAGCAGCAGCAGTAGTAGTAGTAGTATTAGCAGTAGTTCAAGTAGCAGCAGTAGTAGTAGTAGTAGTTCAAGTAGCACCAGCAGTAGTAGTAGTAACAGTAGTTCAAGTAGCAGCAGTAGTAGTAGTAATAACAGTAACAGTAGTAGTGGTAGTAGTAGCAGTAGTTCAAGTAGCACCAGCAGTAGTAGTAGTAACAGTAGTTCAAGTAGCAGCAGTAGTAGTAGTAATAACAGTAACAGTAGTAGTAGTAGTAGTAGCAGTAGTTCAAGTAGCAGCAGCAGTAGCAGTAGTAGTAGTAGCAGTAGTAGCAGCAGTAGTAGTAGTAATAACAGTAACAGTAGTTGTAACAGTAGTAGTATTAGTAGTAGTAGTAGTTCAAGTAGCAGCAGTAGTAGTGGTGGTAGTAGTAGTGGCAGTAGCAGTAGCAGTAGTAGCAGTGGCAGGAGTATTAGCAGCAGTAGTAGTAGTAATAACAACAGTAACAGTAGTTGTAACAGTAGTAGTATTAGTAGTAGTAGTTGTTCAAGTAGCAGCAGTAGTAGTGGTGGTAGTAGTAGTGGCAGTAGCAGTAGCAGTAGTTCAAGTAGCAGCAGAAGCAGTAGTGGTAGCAGTAGTCATTTTTATAACCGATGTGAACAGAACAAATTCTCAGTAGGAGTCTATATCTGACGAAGGTTCGACACAGGCGTAAGTGATCAGTAAGTCTACATATATACAGCTGCTGACGGTCTTGGATACAGTTTATGGCTGGGGTTATCTGAAGATAAGCACGAGAGGTGAGACTGGACACTGGACACTTTTCTGTTCTGTTTCTGGACGTCTTTTGTCCTGGGTCATTTCTGCTGCTTTACTTGACTTTTTCTAAGTAATGCCTCGGTGTAGAGGAGCATTGAAGAGTGCTGTAACAATTCAACAGGCTCTCGTCAACCATCATCCTCAGTCTTCCTCTCGACCGCTTCCTCTCATTTTCTTTTTCGTCTCCTCAAATCCCAGAACCGGACCCCTTTCCCAGCACTCTAGGACACAAGCTTTCATTTTCACTCCACTTCAGCGACCTAATATTGCTGCTGAGCTGGCAGGATGCCTGGCTACTCTTAAGCTTGCAAATGTTTCTCACACACACACACACACACACACACACCAAAGAGAAATAACCTGCAGGCTAAATCTGAGAGAACAGTTCACAGAGCTCAGGACAGCTCTAGAGTTTTAACCTCATTTTGGACGATTGTAGAATTTTAATCATATCTCCGTTAGCCCCTAAGGCTGGCAGATGTACAGTCAGACAGACAGATGTACAATCAGACAGACAAACAGGCAGGCAGACAGACAGATGTACAGTCAGACAGACAGATGTACAATCAGACAGACAAACAGGCAGGCAGACAGACAGACAGATGTACAGTCAGACAGACAGACAGACAGATGTACAATCAGACAAATAGACAGACAGATGTACGAACAAACAGACAGACAGATAGACATGTACAAACAAATAGACAGACAAACAGATGTACAGACAGACAGACAGATAGATTTCTTGTCTTGCAGAAGCATTGTCCGTTGTTGAGCAAAATAGCAGTGAGCTGCTTCGGAGTTGAAAGAGTCGACTTGTATCAGTGAGTCAAATGATCTGATTCACTAATATTTTCCGGAAATCTCTTCACAAGCAGCTACTGCAGAGTGAAACATACAGCTGGTATATATCAAGGGAAGGACAAATGCAGTGTTGGGAGCATTTCTTTGGATGAATAATAGTGTAGCTCCTGAGAAATTAATAGGAGAAAATAATAACGTCACAACCAAAAAATTATCTTCCATTCAGTAATAGAATGGCACAAAGCCTGAATATAATCAAATTTCCCACAGTTCTTTCACTCCTATTAGCCCTATGTTTACCCGAAGCCCCAATCAGTGTGAAATCGATAGGTTTTGGGCCTTGGTTTGCTTTCACAATACAGAGCAAAAAGCAGAACACTGTCCAAGAGGTCATGCAGGGTGAAAACCTGCTCCGCTAAAACTCTTTCACCCGTTGTTCAGAAATCGTACAGGTGAATAAACCTTTATTACGTGTGCGTTAAATTTCACCCCGAAAACACAATCACCCAAGTACGGCCCTTTCAATCAATAACGTAGTCAATCAACTCATAAAAATAAACGGTAGAGAAAACTGCACAACCCACTGCACAAAGGAGTCATTCCCTATAAATGAGTCAATTAATGAGTCAATTGATCTGACTCCCTGAAAAGAGCCAATATTCCCATCATGAGCAGCTTTTGTAGAGTAGCAGTATTTATCTTTTATTTTTGACAGTTATGTCTTTTGGCTCAGTTTGTGGTTTATGGGCTCAAATTTTAAACAATAAACAAATAAACAAACAAATAAATAAGAAACGGCCACAATCTCAAAAACTTGAGGCCTGTTTGATTCAGTTCCCACAATCGAGTGGCTTACTTTCTCACTGTGATCAAACTGTGCTGGAGTTCACCTGGACACACATCGAGACGTTCTCGGCCATTGTGCATTCTCACTTCCTGAAAGAAGTGCACTAAACAGGAAATCACTCCAAGGATCCGATTCAAATGGACTAAAGCACAGGAAGCAGAAAGCGCAGACTAGACGTAAGCAGATGTGGACAGTAAGCGGCAGCCTCTTAAATTCTCACCTAATCCATTAAATCTCTTCCAATTAAACTAACAGCCTCAATCTGGGCGAAAATCCATCCCTTGCTCTAAAGCTTTTGCTTAGGAATCACTTTTTTTTTTCTGCAAAGTGAAATTCTCAGTATCCGCAGGAATTTTAATGGGGTTTTAAAGCTGGATATGGGTTATGAAATCCAGGTTAAAGAGCATACGCTCGGCTCTGGTGTGAGTTACTGAGTCATATGAGTGCTGAGGAACTACAGAGAGATCTGAGAGAGAGAGACGCAGACCACACAACTCCTCTTGCCATACGGCAGCTGAAGTGAAGTGAAACTGCAAAGCAGATGATTAATGTTCCGGAGTCATTGTGTGGAGATGGACATCACAAGGTCCTTCTGGTGATATCAGCAATGAGGAACACAGTAGAATCAGAGAGTGGTTCAGGTTCTAAAGCGGTTAAAGTCAGCTGGACAGGTGATAGAGTAGAAGTTTTCGGTTCTCTACAGCAGCTGGTTTTCCTCATTTGGGTTCCAAACGCAAACGCTATCCGAGTTCCGCATCGGGAATTGCAGAAAAATTGATTATCGGGATGGCTACCAAGCAGGAACTGTCTGTGGTGTCCGCACCTTTAATATCGACAAAAATAAACCATGGGGTTTGCACCTGATTCAATGAAACGTCTTTCTATGATGCATCATAACCTAGCAGTGTGAGGTTAGGTGGTTAACACACTTGCTTCACACCTGCAGGGTAAGAGTTTAGATTCCTGCCTCTGATGTGTGGATGTTCTCCCCATGCTTTGGGGTTTTCCTTCAGATTCTCCGGTTTCCTCCTCCAGTCTGAAGACGTGTTGTAGGCTGATGGACATCTCTAAATTGTCCGTAGTGTGAATGGGTGGATGGATCTTCACTACTGGTGATCATGTTTTCCGAACGACAGCCAACGTCTTGGTAATTTTTCTGCTGGATTTACACAGCATGTCCATGAAACATGTTACATATGTCTGTCCACGGCCTCGTTTTTGCTTCGAGGAAGCTTCACAGCAAGTGTGCAGCAATACCCTGATCACAAACACGGGTTAAATTCTACTCCCATGCAAAGCCACAAGCGACAAAGACTATACATGACGGCAGGATGATGGTGTCGGATTTGGAGTGTGCGAGTAAACACTATCCCTAAAACTGGTACCCACTTGATTTAGCACCATTTTGCACCAATGCTGCCTTTAATCCAAGGTTGTAACTGGTAATTTCCCACTAGGAACGACGAAGGAAAACGGCTCTTCAAGTCGGAATTCCGTCTCTCCTCAATTCTGAGGTTCCTCGTGATTACCCACTCGTCTCATTTATAGAAGTGAGGATTAAGGGCCTTGCTCAAGGGCCCAGCAGGTGGTCCTGGGATTTGAACTCAGAAGCAGTGGTCCCACATGTTAAACCCAGAGCTACCACTTCTCATAAGCATGAAGTCACTGGGTTCGTTTCTATTCCAGCAGGGTTTTTCCCTCTAGCTCAAAACCTGTTAAAAACAACAGTATTCATTCGCTGCTCTCATTTAAATCACATGTACATAGCGGATGAGGAACTAGTCAGTCTGGTCAGGTGTGGTTTCCAAACTGAAACACTCTCTTGAGCCGGCTGTGTAAATTCTACGGCCTGGGTATAAAAAGAACGGCTAGTCTTTGGATCCTGAAGCGTCACGCTTGCTTGGCTGCAACTTCCTGATGATCAAAGCTACAGGAAATCTCAATCTGTCGCTCAGGTTATGTAACAACGCCGAGCTGGTAAGAACACAGTGAATATACACAAATTTGCATATACTCGCGTATATATTTACATTTTAAACAGTGTGCCGATGTTGGAGATAAGACGCAATCTGACGCCTGAACACAAACACCATTTAACAATCACATCAGGGAAGATGTGGATTTAGAGAGATTTATTATTAATGAGGCTGAGGACGAGTGTAGAGTTCATATTTTTTTATGCTACTCATCGAAACTGATACTTAGCTCTGTTTATGTTAAACAGCAGCCAGGAAAACTGCACACACACACACACACACGTTCATGCACTTCTTCATAATGGCAGCTAGTTCAGTTATATGAAGTGCATTAGCTAGCTTGAACTGAGTGATTACGAACAGTTTTTCATTTCTGTTCAGCTGTATGAAACATGCCATAAAGATACATACATATTTATGAGTATCTGGACACAGTGAGTTTGTTTCTGGAAGAATGTGGCCTTTCTCTCGCTCTCTTATCACTCCATCTCTTTCACTCTCTCTCTCTCTTTCAGATCCCACATCAGACCCCCCCCCCATCAACCCTCTAAGCTACCACATCAAACGCCTCCCCACCAGCCTCCCCACTGCCTACCCAAGCTCTGGCCTGAACCAGACTAAACCCTGTCAGCACTCTATCAGCCTCCCCACCCCACCCCAGTATCCCCATTAGCCCCTTTACTTCCAGCTTTCACATCACACCCTCTGAAGTCCATCATCATCCTCTTTTTGCACCCTTCCAGTCTCCGCTTCAGCTCCACCATTAGCCACCCTAATCACTTGCCATCAAGCCTGTCATCACACCCATCACCCTCTTTCAATCCCCATCAGTCTTCCCATCGCTCCCACATAACCATCACTCCACTCTTTCCTCATCAGTCTCTACATCACCCGCTGTATCAGAAGGAGAAGCCTTTATTATCACCAAATATACACTATAGCACAGTGGAATTCTTTTCTTTGCATATGCTGAGGACATTGGGGTCAGAGCACAGGGGCAGCTATGATGGAGGGTTAAGTGCCTTGCTCAACTGCCCAACAGTGGCAGCTTGGCAGCGCTGGGGTTTGAATCCCGACCTTCCGATCCACAACCCAGAGCCTTAACCGCTTGAGCCACCACTGCCCATTCTCCAACCACTCTCCCTCAGAACCTCCCCAACCCTTCCCAAAATCCACAATCAGTCACCCAATCATCCTTTCCATTGCCAACCTATAACCTCTCCATATCTCACGACCTTCCCATCAAACATAATCCCAATCTCCCTCATCAGTCTCTCCATTGCTCCTATCGTTCCATGATTGGCTTTTGGATTTGCTCTTTGGATCCGCTCTTTGGATCCTACAGCTCCTGTCCTTTCCAACATCAGATTCCCCAGTGTCCACTTATTATTCAATTCAATTCATTTGTATAGTGCTTCTAACAATGGAGATTGTCTTTACAGAAGTATAGAAACCTAACTTTTATCCCTAATGAGCAAACCTGTAGCGAGGAAAAACTCCTTGAGATGACATGAGGAAGAAACCTTGAGAGGCTCAGAAGGAACCTCATCCTCATTTGGGTGACTGGACAGTAAATAATGTAAAGGTACATAATGTCCTTTCTTTAACAAGGGGAATTGTTCAACCAAGAGCTCCTGAGCAACAGCTCAGACACTTCTGAGCCATCAGCCCCCCAGCTACCCTCCTCATCCTGCCCCGGGTCTCTGAGTGGATATACAGGGGGAGAGGGGGAGAGAGAGAGAGAGAGAGAGAGAGAGAGAGAGAGAGAGAGCGAGAGAGAGAGAGAGAGCGAGAGAGAGAGAAAGAGACTGAATCTGCCAAGGAACTCTCGCTGTTGTTCGGTATGACAGAGTGAGTGGCGTTTGGGCAAAAAACCCAACTCACATCCTTCCTGAACAATATGAACACACACACACACACAAACACACAGGCCACAAAACACTAGGTTTTCTACGAAGAAAAGAAGCAGTTTCATCATAAATTTAAGAGAAAACAGAAGTCAAGGTTAGTAAAGTGTGAAAACGTCTCTAAGCCCACGCTGTTGAAGTGACTGCTCTGAGCTTCCCCCTGACACACAACGCTATTTATATTCTAAAAGAAACCTGTGGCTTGATATTTATAAACCACACTCTGAGCTGGTCACTTCAGCCAGGCCTTCAACAAGACAACATGATGCAAAGAACCTGCTAAAGTACGATTCCTTCTGCTTCAACACAGCATCATGCACACTGACCATAAATAAATAAATAAATAACCCCCCCAAAAAATCAGATCTGAATGATATTTTAAAACAAAATAATTTGTTTTAATATTTTAGATTTTCCTTTAATATTTTAGATTATATTTTAACACAAATTTGCAACATAATGCAATTTATTTTCCCCCAGGAAAAACCTGGTTTCAAAAGTATTGGCACCCCTAGCAGAGAATAACAGTATAATGTAATATAACCCCTATGTAATAGCTAGCAAGGTTGGAGAATTTGAACATTTTATATAACTTTATCTCCAAAAGGTATATCTGTTGCGATTACAAATGTTTGTGGCTCCATCCGAGGCTCATGGGAAATTTTGTTCCACAAAACTCTTCCACATTTTCCCCCTTTTGTATATTGTAATATTTGTATATTGTAAGTTTTTACATATAAACAACTTATATCCTCTCGTGTCGATGGGCAGCAGAGAGACATATTTGTTCAAAGACAACTATATCCACGTTGTCTTAAGGCTTGAAGTTTGTGGCTTAAATTATGGGACACCCTTAGGGGTGCCAATACTTTTGCCACTTGTCGTTTTATTATCTAAACTAAATTCTAATGGATTTCTGTGTATATACATCCTTTCCTAATTTTCAAACTAACTAGAACAATAAAGAAAGAAAGAAATAGTAATTTTGCATTTAATGTCTCAGTGTTTTTGCTGAATGGGTGCCATTACTTTTGCAACTGACTGGATAGATGTGAATTACAGAAACACCTTAAAAGGTGACCTTCGCTATCTTATCATAATGTTTCGCTGCTTTACGCAAACCGGCATGCCACTCAAGGTCAGAATGCACAGGACACACATTCGGACTCCGAATACAAAAAAATGGAAGGAAAATGTTTCTGGAGGAATTTTTAATGCAATGTAGTCTAGCGGTCAAGACCAAGCCTACAGCTTGAGAACTGTGGTGAGCTTCAGGAAATGGAAAAACAATAGAAAAGCAATAAACACCCAATATTTCCGTTTACTGGAGTTCAAAAAAAGTCCAAAAAAAAAAAAAATTAGCTCTTTCCTCTTTTTAACACTCGAAGTGATGGTGTGAGAGTGCGTTTGTTTTCTCACATTTTCCCACAGGACAGGCGTCAATTACACAGAGGCAGAGAACTAGTCAGCATTAATAATCGTCGTTACGGCTCGTCTCACACGCTTTTAGGCGTTTTACTCATCACTGGGATCTTTCTTAAAACCTTCACAGACAGAGTGTTCTGCAGAACAGCTCTTAGGTAATAGGTTGGGTAATAAAACAAATACAGCTAATACTCCAGGCCTAAGTAGTCTATATACAGAGATGCTAAGGAAAATAAACACTATCTCGACAAAAATATGACTGAATTCACACCGATGGACAGACATGATGGTTTAGAGAGGATGTTATGACTATTTCAACACTCAAAGTTAAGAGCAAAGTAAACAAGAAATCATTTTAATGCTAGAATGCAGAACTCCATTACTAAATATCATTACACAGCACTGTCTGATGTTCAGAGAGTCAGACACTTACTGAAGTACACAGTCCATCAGTCAGACGATCACTCAGTCGCTCAGCCAGTTGCTCCTGCAGACTATCAGATAGTCAGTCAATTAGACATTTGGACAGTCAGTCAGTTTATCAGACAATCAGACACTCAGTCAGACAATCAGACCCTCACTCAATTACTCAAGTAGACAGTTAGTCAAGTTGCTCAGTCAGTTGCTCAGGCAGATGATCAGACACTCAGTCAGTCAATTAGACAATTGGACAGTCAGCCAGTCTATCGGACACTCAATCAGACAATCAGACAGTTAATCAGGCTGTCACTCAATTACTGAAGTAGACAATCAGTCAGTTGGTCAGTCATATAGACAGCTGTTCAGATGATCAGCCTGTCAGACAGTCAATCAGACAGCAGGACATTCAGTCAAGTAGACGGTCAGTCAGTCAGTCAGACACTCAGTCAGTCAGCTGTTTATGCACTTACTCAAACAGCCAATAACACACTCAGGAGATCAATCACACACTCAGTCAGCTAGTCAGACAATCAGTTAGTCAGCTAATCAGACAGTCACTCGGTCAGTCAGCTAATCAGACACTCAAGTTAGTCAGACACTCAGTCAGTCAGTAGGTCAGTCAGTCAATCAGACACTCAGTCAGTCAGAAAATCAAGACACTCAGACAATCAATCAGTCAGTCAGACACTCAGTCAGTCAGTCAGCTAATCAGACACTCAGTCAGTCAGTCAGCTAATCAGACACTCAGACAGTCAGAAAATCAAGACACTCAGACAATCAATCAGTCAGTCAGACACTCAGTCAGTCAGTCAGTCAGCTAATCAGACACTCAGACAGTCAGTCATTCAGCTAAGCATATGGTCAGTCTGACTGTCTGGTTGGCCGCCCGATTATCTGACTGACTGACCGACTGACTTATTAACTGTCTATCAGACAGACAGTGAGGCAGTCAATCAGCTAATCAGACAATCAATCAGACTTTTGTGACTCAGTTAGTCAATTAGACAATTGGACACTCTGCCAGCCAGTCTATCAGACACTCAGTCAGATATCAGACATTCAGTCAGACCATCACTCAATTACTCAAGTAGACAATCAGTCACTGGTCAGTCATAACCGAGGCGATGCTGTGCTATATAAACCCAGGTGATTGGCAGAGGATTACCTGCCTCAAACTCCCAATGCATCAATCCCTGCTGCAGAATGTTTATCGACTGTTTACCTCTGTAACTATCACTCAAAGAGCTTTTGTCTTTGCCATTACTGAACAAGAGGAAACAAGCACAAACATGCCAGGAGGATGTGATGAAAGTGTGTAGAAATTAAGCTCATATAAAATAGCTGTAGGTGACGAACAAGGCAAGACACACCTACAGCAGCACATAACCACTGACTTACCAACGACTGCTAACATTTACATGTTTACCTGCTCAACACTGTGAAGGATACTTTTCTCTTTTCTATAAAGTCAGGATGCCTCTCACTCAGATCCAGAACATTTATAACCTCAAGCAGACGGACAGAAATAAACATGACCGCTGCTTAAAAATGACCGGTTGCTTATTTATTTTTCTGAAAGAGCAGATTGGACAGTTTTTTCTTTGGCTTCTGCGAACTCACAGGGTGAAAACTGACCGCGATCGGAAACAGATTCCCATTTTACGTGTCCTTTTACACTGAAAACCACTGGCTTTTTTTTTACTCAGACCTCACTCATGGCTTGTTACAGCCTGAAACTAATTTTCTGATGTAATATAGAAAGAAAAGTATTAAGTAAAGGAACAAAATAAAACACTTGGTCATGGTGTATTGTGGCGGAGGAGAGAACACTGAGGGTCTGGTGAGTGAATATGCGTGAAAAAAAACAAAAAAACAGTGAAGCTTAAAGATCAAGATCATCATCATCATCATCGGTATTTACAGAAGAAGTTAAAAAGTATGACGGCTAAACGGAAAAGCTGATAGAACAAAGAGATGGAGTTGCGGCAAAAGAAATACGTCAAAACCAACCATGTGCATTCGTTCAGCTTGTATGTTTTTCCATTCGGGTTTTGTCTGGCTTTCGTCTGCCATGTTTGTTTGCTCACAGGAGAACCTGGGATCACCGGTAATCATAAAGCGATTGAGGATTTATTCTGGCCGTATAGAGGACAGACGATTGTTTACATCATATCGATCCCGTGATGTAGATCAGACATGAAAGAGGATGGTGCTGAAAGCATTTGGACACAGCCCTATACAGCCCCATAAAGTGGTCATGGGTGAGAACTGGACTGCCTCAGTGTGTCCCCCGAGGGCTCTGGGGGAAGGGAAGGGAAGAGAATGGAAAAAAAGCACATACTCGAAATTCCAGGGAAGACCATGAAAGTGTTGAGGCCGTGAACGATTCACTCGGTCTTATCCTTCCTCTGGTCCACCTGCAGCACTGCAACTGACCACTGATCCTGCGACTGATGAGGTGCTAAGATATTTTGTAATCATTATGTCCAAAAAAATGGACATAAAACCTTCTTTTAAACTCCGAGCAGTGAAGACACGAGTGTAATTACTGTCTTTGTAGTCATATTCGACACACAAAGAGAGCTTTGGTACACTGCATGTCGTGAAGATGTCACATGACACGTCTGAACCCGAGTAAATCTGCTGCCATTTTGAAAAAGTGTTGATTTTGTGTTCAGGGACTGTGGAATAAAAGTGGGTCTGGTTGAGCCTTTAAATAAGCTTCATGCAGCTTAAAACTATTGGCTCTGTGTGTGTGTGTGTGTGTGTGTGTGTGTGTGTGTGTGTGTGTGTGTGTGTGTGTGTGTGTGTGGAGAGAGCGCCGTCCGTTCTCAGAACAAGGCCATCGTCCAGTGCCCTGTTCTCCCTCATGAATAAGGAGCATTCATCTAGCAGACGGCTGGCAGATGCAAAAAGCCTCGTCCATCCGCTGCAGGCCGGACCGGGTGCCGTTACAGAGACCCGAGTACCATGGCAACGCAGCACGGACCCCATAATCATGCCACACAACTCTCTCTCTCTCTTTCGTCCATTCACTCGCTTCTGAAAGAAAGCCTGAGGAAGTGTGGCCTAGGAGATGTGTGTCTGCAAGTCACACAAGCCACACAAGTAAGCAGTCAATAAAATTATTATTCCGGTGTCAAACTGTTAAACGTGGCTAAAAAAGTAGTCCAGGACGAAACACAAACACTGCACATGGTTTAGTCAGAAGCAGCAGGAGCGGCCCAGGAAAGAATAAAAGCTCTGGATGACTATTGTCCTTATTATCATTATTCAGGCCTCGACCGTTCAGAGCCTTTATGAAGGAATAGAGGAGGAGGAGGAGGAGGAGGAGAGGGTCAGGGTGGGGCAAGAGCACTACCAAAAACCCCAAAAGGCCTTTCACGCTCTCTTCCAAGCTTTTTTTTTTTCTTCTTTCTGGGTCTCCACCCGAACCGGCCCAGGCGTTACAGGGACAATGTCGAGGCTTGCTTAACTCTCCCTTCCCCAGAGCCCACTCTCTCACTTCCTGTTTGCAAAGCCCCTGGTTCAGAGGATCCTATTCTGCTATTCTGGAGGCTAGGTCCAAACAATGTTATAGCCGCACTCCACCCTCGTCAGAAACCCGAAGCATTACAGAGACAGCAGCGCTGTCACAATGTGGATGTAACAGACGCTGAGTAACCACAGAGAGATTATTGGGACAGACAATCCGAGCACATGGTTCCTCTCAGGAAAAACAACCTTGTCTCTCAGCGGCTTCCTGCGTGACACATTCCTCTGATGTCACATACTGATGAAGCAACAATTTAAGCAACAGATGAAGAAACACTCAACAATGACGTGGAAAAATGATGCACTGACCTCAGACCTGAAGCATTCACAGCTTCAGAAATTAAATGCAGTTACTGAGATATCCTTTCTTTTTTGCAAGCTGTAGTTCATTTCTACATAAATCTCTTTCGCTATTTTGCATTTCAGACTCAGAGAACACAATTTTGTATTTTTATTTTTGTCTAGCAAACATAAATATCACGAGACGCACTGTGCATCGTGGAAACATCTTCCGGTATCTAAATACGAGATCTCAGATCATAATAAATCTCAGATTTGATTAGTCAATAGAAATATTGGTTTAATAAGAGCATCTGCCTGAAGTGCACTTCTTCTTGCTTTTTCAGTATATCCTACAACATGGCCTTAGAACAGTGAATGGAACTTAGAACTATGGATCTACTACGTTTCCGTTTCTACGGTAACAGCTTATTTCGTAAGGAGCTGTATAAGGAGCAGACTGTAATATCTACTAAAGTAATGAGTAATTGATTATTGCTATTTAACAACAAAGTTCGGTGTTTCTCTGTAACGTGAATAGCGGAGTTTGTTTGTTTTGCTTTAATTATTAGCTACTAGGGAAAGAAAATGTGGCACAGCTGTTCTACAACATTGAATATGATCGAAAAGCCATGACGTGAGATTATTCAATAAACAAACAAAAAAAAAAAACGTCAATGTTAGCAGGCTGCTGTGGTGTAAAAAGAATAAAGCACGTTTGATAAGTTAATCCTTTCCCTGTCGCTGATTCATTTCCTACAACAGCGCAAGACTGAAGTGGTACTAGTTCTGTCCTAAAACTTCAGATCAGTACTGCAGTCGGATTTAATATATCTGATGTGAGTGTGTCATATGTAGATAGACAGACAGACAGACAAATAGTGTGAAACAGACACAAACTGCTTTAAAGCAGGCTGATAAAATGTTTACAGGATTGAAACCATATCAGAATTGGATCAGTATCAGGTGATGGACGAAACCCCGAGGTCAGATGTGAAAAATGTGCAGCGCATAGAGACACGAGTGAGAAACTTTGCTTGCTATTCATACTCCTAAACACACGCTTTTTCCTCTAACAGCAGAATCAGTGCAAGTTGCTAGCTGCTGATGCACACCCCTTGTGGTTTTCTAACATCCAGCACACACACACACACGCACACGCAAAACTCCTAACAGCATGTGATGTGCCTACTTTTACTACGGAGGGCCTGATTTCCCTGCGCCGCAGATACTATTCCGGGAACGTCCCCTGAGTGAACTAGAAGTGAAAATCGGGACTGTTTTCTTTTTCGTGACACCTTGCTGTTGACGTCGTCCGCCCCCAAAAAGTCTGCTGTGCAGATGATGTGATGCGGTCTGTGTGGAAACAAGGCTGTCGACTAGAAACAGGAAGGCAAGGCCGTGTAACATCCTGCCACATGCTTAAGCCATATACTTTCATACAGGAGAGTTAAGAGAAAACTCGCTGGGTTATTATTATTATTATTATTATTATTAATCATCATCGCAGTGACTTGGAGTTCAGTAAAGTCATAAATAAGATATAGGCACAAAGTGTGGATATAAATAAGCTAGGAGTGGAAGGGGTTTCCAATTACATCTCTGGATGAGGAGTTGTGAATAATTTAATGCTTAATAAGGCGGTTGAATGGACCGAATCTAGGACACAGACAATAAGAGAGAGAAAATAGAGATGCTTTTATGCAAGAATCTTTAATCTAATTATCTTCATTGCACGGTGGAGGCAAAGTAGAGCCAATGGATATCTCCACAAAGCTGTTTTATCGACTTGACAGCGGTGAAACTACTCCAATAAATCAGCATCGTGTGAATTCAGTGGGAAAACTCTAATTCAACCATGCATAGAATTTATCCCGGGTTATTAATTCTGCACTAAAGCGGGACTGATCGACCCGGGTTAGCGAAATCATACAGCGTTATCATTTCCGCCCTCACAAAATCTTCCCTCGGTGGTGTTTTTCAAACGTGTCCAATTTCTACCAAAGTCGTTTCCCCCACCAAATGTGTCGTCGAGCCGCAAGATTTTCTGAAACAACTCTCCCTTGTCAGACCCAAAGGCCTCCGAGATCCGCGGTCCGGAGTTAAACGAACCGCCCGAGAATGAATCAGCTGCTGCGGGACGAGGCTCTGTCCCGGGCCGCTCTGTCCATCCCCACCTCTCCCTCCTGCTCCTTAGTCTCCCCCTAGCCGTGGCTATAGGCTAACCCCATCTCAAATCCCGCCCCGTGTTAAACGGAGTGCACTAAAAAGAACATATACGACGCGCTATAGGAGTGCGCTTGTAGAGGGAGTACGGGACAATTTGGCACGCAGCCACATAGTTAGCATAGCAACGTCTAGCATATCGAGGAAAAAAAACAGTCTGTCTGACTGTCTCTCTCTCTCTCTCTCTCTCTCTCACTCACTCACTCACCCCTCTTATCGAGATCGTAGCCGACCACGACGAAATAATCCGCAAGCCTGGCCATCCTCGATTCCGTGGCTACAGGCCGTTATTGTTGTCCACTTTCCGTGCGCGGTGGATATTCCGTTCACATTCTGAAAGCAGCACGAACAGCAGGCTGGGCGACAGCAGCATCCTTCCAGCAGCAGCTCGCCGCCATACTGTAGCCGAGCCGTGCCCTGACAGCCGCTCCGCGTGCGCATGCGCAGTGACACTCTCACAGGAAGCATGACAGGAATGAACGACGTCTTATTCTGATTCATAACACTAGGCCACGAGATTATCCTTTATTATTATTATTATTATTATTATTATTATTGTTGTTGTTGTTGTTGTTAATAAACATTACAAACCGTTTTAAAAATGAATATTCTTTCAAAAACCGAAATATTAATAGTTAAATTAAAAATTAGCATCAATTACAATTTAATAAATCCATTTTTGCTGTGATCACTCATTGTTGCTGAAAACTGCACCAGTCACCGTCACGTTTGCACAAATTCAGGGATGTATTCGGTCATATATAAAGAATTATTTTAAAAACGTGATAAGGATCAATGATATACTGTGAATATTGAAACACCCGAAATAGAATCGACAGTGTAGGAGGAATAAATCCACGCGCACATGCATGAGGTTGCTGGAGACAGACTGAGCGAAGCAATATGACACAAGGTAGACTTACTGCATCAGCGAGCTCTCTCACTCACAGCCAGACATTTCACGCCAGGCAGGTGTCTCTAGATGTGCTGTCCGAGGTATTCTGAAAAAGTACAAAAAGGCCTGGAATAAACCACCGAGACCCTATCTACACTCTGGAGATGTTTGCTGAGAAGTGATCTTTGTGGAAGACTTGCGTGGAAGCCCTACCTCTCTCTGACACTGAAATAAGGTCAAACGACTCAACCATGCAAAAGCACAAGAAGTGTGGTGCAGAACAATGGCAGCAGGTGCTCTGAGCTGATGAGTCAAAATGTGAAGTATTTGGCTCTAACAGAAGTCGGGTTTGTTCACTGACAGGCATGGGAGCAGTGCAAGGATGACTCTCTGCTGGCGACAGTGAAGCATGGTGGAGGTTCCTGGCAAGTTTGGGGGTGTATTTATGCATATAGTGTTCGGGATGTGGACAGAGCTAATGGTCTTCTCAATGCCCAGTGCACAGAGCCCTGGTTTACACATCATTGAGTCAGTGTGGGATAACACAAAGAAACAGCAACCGAAACAGCCTAAATACACAGTAAGGCCCAGAGCCTGTGATTGTAAATTCTTCTATTTTGCATTCATTTCTAATTTTAATCAAATTTGAAATATTGTCAAGAATTTTGGAGTTTCTTAGTATTTTTTTTTCCTTTTAAGACAGTGTGCATTCAACAAGAGATCCAAAACCTGAGGATCGATCACGTCTAAGCTTCGTCTAAACACATGCTTCAGCAGAAGACATTACACATGAAAAAATCTGACCTTTTATACAAAGCAGTTAACATTCTCAATGCCACACATTAGCATACATTTAAATAGGGAACTAGAAATATTAAATGTTCAGGATATTGAACATTGACATTGTTTGTTTTGAAATATTTTAATTGTTTATTTCCAATTTTAAATGGAAAAACTGAAGATTTTCAACGTGAACTTGTACACTAAAAAAATGGCATCTTAGCAAGTGATAACATCTTGAATGTTGTCAAATTTATCTAATATTTCTTATTATAAGATTATAATAAAGTAAATATATATGATTATTAAGTCTGTTTATAGGCATATTTTTGTCTAGGCACTATTTTCTTATTTTATTGGCAGATAGTTTTGCTTAAAATGAGCACAATCATCTGTCAAAAGAGCAAGAAAATGTGAGGTAAAAATCTAGAAAAACAATTTTAGATCTGGTTTAATGTAACCTTATAATAATAGATGGTAGATAAAATTGACTAGATTCATCTTGCCATTATTTTTTGCTTGTATAAACAGTACAAAAATATATGCATGTTAATAAGTAGTCCCCCCCCCCCCCCGTACAAGTAAACATTTCAGGTTGGAAAAAATAAGTACACCCTCCTTACATCCATAGTCATGTTACTGTTGTTAATATGTGTTACTGTTCAAATATACACGATTACTTAATCAGGCTGCTATAAAACCCGAACGTTTTCACTCACAGTGTTTGTCTACACCTAGAACCAAGAGGATCGCTGTGACCTCAGACTTTGTATTGCACAATTATTTCAGTAATAACAGAAATAACAGAGTTCCCAGGAGCTGCATAATGAGTTGTGTATTAGCCTCTGCATTACTGATTTAACAAAAATAATGACTCATAGATTAATGTGATGTAATATACTGCACTGTAGCCTTATACTATAATAGATAGTATACACATATATTTAATGATACTGCCCTTATTATGGCTCTGTATTTGTTTCGGCTTATCATGGAAATTGGCATTCTATTAATACAGACTGATCATGTCCGTTAGATTACTCTGAATCACACTTATTATATTATTAAACGACTACATTATAACTGTTAAAAAGAGCGCCTCAGTAGCATTCAATCAACAGCAAAGACTGTGGAAATCGGGCAGTTTAGCCGACTTTGGAGCTCTATTTCTTCTGTGGAGCTCATTACATTTTCAACTGAAATCAAAATAGTACATATACATTTATATTATTT
Source organism: Hemibagrus wyckioides (assembly GCF_019097595.1). NCBI lineage: Eukaryota > Metazoa > Chordata > Actinopteri > Siluriformes > Bagridae > Hemibagrus > Hemibagrus wyckioides. Next base: position 15,790,008 of record NC_080728.1, on the reverse strand, counting down.
ATTTTTAATATCTGGTGAATCTCTTTTACATTTTGTTAGCAATATTAAATCTTGGATCGTTGCAATTTTTAATAATAAAAACTGATGAATTTCTGCTAAAAGGAATACAGCATGAGGGGTTAAAGTAAATTCCTGATTAGGAATAAATGTAAAGATGAATATGCAACACACCGAAAAAACATATTTTCCCTTCTATTTTAAATGCTAGATATGTGCACCGTTATGCACACAATCCATGCAAAGCATACGATATGTTTAATATGCATGTATAATATATAATTTGAATAATCTCAGGCTAAATCAGTGCCAGGAATGAATAAATGAATGTTGACACCTAAATACCCACTACTGTATATGTCATATGTTACATACCAGCTTTACAGTTTAAACAGCTACTTAAAGTGCTGCTGGTATCTGCTTTCACTGTTGCATAAGGGTGAAACGCCCAAAGTAGACTTTGTGATATGTCACCATTGGTTTAAGGTGCAGCCCCACACACACACACACACACACAAACACACACACACCAGGAGCTGCAGGAACTTGTGCCATGCTTGGTTTCATTCACTGGAAACATAGTCAAAGCAAGCACCACGAATGCTTTACATAGGACTCTTGCTGAGGGAGGAAAAGGCTGAAACTGCCCTCCGGATATCCCTCGAATCAGAGGCTTGTGTCCTTGTCTGTCAGACACTTCTGAAAGAATTCCAACACTTCCTGTGTAGAAGGTCTTTTGACCCAATGTACTTATCACGCCATGACTGCAAACATTCCTCCATGCACCATGCACTGGAGCTCTAGAGCAGTGTATTTGTGTTTACTTTCACTAGCTGTGTTTTGTTTGTCACTACAGTAGCACAGAGCCTGAGACGGCAATCGAACGTAATCTAATACCCTCGAATAATTCCACAAGTCAGCAAACACTGACTGCATTACAATGCAACGTGAAAAAGCTGCCGGACGAGAAACGCCGTGGAGGGGGTTGTCCGATTTCACGACGGATACAGAAGAAGTACTGGGCTCTCTCTGGGATGTGCAGTGGCCCAAAAAGTTTAATTAAAGATGAGGGAAATTAATCAGACAGAATGAGAAAAGAAGGATAAAGATGAGAGATGCTTTCCCAGTTGAACAAAGCACACACCGCGATCGAGTTACCAGCGCTACCTTGGGAAAAAGTATTGGCAAGTAATGAAGTCTTGCATACAGCTGGACGGTCGCCATATCCAGTTCCCCACAGGAGCTTTAACTGGTGCGCTGCCAGCTCTTATTCCTGCACCTGCAAGCTTTTAGGAAAGAGGACAAGAGGAGTGTATGCATATGTAGCTCTATTCATAAACGGCTTTGATTAAATGAGCGAAATTTCCATTTTCATTAAAATACAAATGTTTTGTTAATGTTAACAATAGTCCAGGCACTCAATTCTTATACAGCCACTTGATTTCTGACCAACGTAAAATAACCACTCCACCTATATCTATGTTGTAGGAGTTAGGAGGAAACCAGAGAACCCAGGGGAAACCTGGAGGTGACCCAAAACATAAAATCTTCCTACAATCTTCCAGATCTAATTTAACTCCTTTTTTTCCCCCCCATCCTTTTCCTGATGGACAGTTTTCCTGGTGCATCACAGCTACTGCTTTTCCAGTTAAATGACCCCTGGGTGAATGGTCTACAGTTTACAGTAGAATTGCAGACGTTTCCAGTCATGTCTTGCTGTAACTACACAAATGAAAGCACGTTATCTTTATCTGGATAGTGTGCACTGTCGTGTATTAATTATACGCTCAGTGCACACTTTATTAGGAACACCAGCACACCTGCTCATCATGCAGTTATCTAATCACTCTTGTGTAGCAGCAGTGCAGTGCAGCTTCAGGTGAAGTTCCTATCAACCATCAGACTGTGATCTGACTCTGGCATGTTTGGTGGTGCCAGAAGAGCTGATTTGAGTATTTCTATAACTGCTGATCGAATTGCACTTCCTGTAGTCCTGTGTACTGTTGTTACACCATGGTCCTCAAAAAATTACAATAAAACCCATTTAAATCTGACCTGCTCTGATTTTGTTTACTTGCTTGACTTCACAACACTTGACTTAACTTCACTTAACCTCACTTGACCTTACTGTACTTGAATTGATTTGACTTACCCCGTACCTGCCTGGGTTTACTCCGGGTTCTCCGGTTTCCTCCCTCAGTCCAAAAACATGCACATTAGGTTGAGTGGTAATTCTAAATTGACCATAGGAGTGAGTGTGAGTGTGTGTGGTTGTCTGTCTATATGTGTGTGGCCCTGTGATGGACTGGTGACCTGTCCAGGGTGTACCAATGTGTGCTGGGATAGGGTCCAGCAGACCCCCGTGGCCCTGATTAGGAATAAAGCAGGTATAAAAAATGAATGGATGGATGATCTGACTTATTGTATTTCCACCTGGCGTAATTTTATTTGAGTTCACTTCACTATTTTTATTTGATTTGTACTTGGCTTGACTTCACATCATGTCACTTC
>NC_080728.1:15720000-15782500 GCF_019097595.1 Hemibagrus wyckioides | reverse complement strand
TTTCCTGCTTGACCCTTTTGTGCATTATGCAAGTTAATTAGTCTGCACCGAGGACGCATTTGCACTTAGGTTCTTTGTTTGCGTCAGAGCTAAAGTACAATCCAGAGACACTTCACACATACTGTATAGCACTTTAAGTTAAGTAGCCTTTATTTGTCACATAAACATTACTGCACTTTCTCTACATATCCCATCCTTGGGGGTCAGAGCACAGGGTCAGCCATGATGCAGCACCCCTGGAGAAGGTTGGGGTTACAGGCCTTGCTCAAGGGCCCAGTGGTGGCAGCTTGGTAGTGCTGGGGCTTGAACTCCCAACCATCTGGTCAATGACCCAGAGCCTTAACCACTTGAGCTACCACCCCCCCAAAAAAACCTTGTACTTAAAGCTTGTACTTGCCTACAAGTTCTACTTTGACAAACTGTATCTCGAATACACAAAATCCCTTTATTTTTTGGGAAATTTCTTGCTTGTGATCATTCAAATAATCTATTTCCTTGTAATTACAGGTGCCAGGAATTTGGCTTGATGTGTCAGCCAATAAAACCAGCTTCTTTAAATAAATGTCGAGACATCACGTGCAAGCGTCTCAAAGAGTCTCTACCGATAACCTTTTACACAACAGGTGATAAGGTTTCATCTGACTGAGATCGAAATAACCCGCTGCTAATCGCATCCAGTTACTTTCACACTTCTAGAAGAATCCGGACTTTCTTCCAGACTTCTTCTTTCGTCGATTAGTTCTTCTTTCGTCGATGAGTTCTTCTTTCTTTTTTATAGAGTGAATTTATTATGTTCTCCGAGTCAACCGTGCAGAAATAGTGAACTTTACAGTTCTGGATTGAAACTGAACCTTAGAGTAAAAGGTCAGGATGCAGAAGACATTTGGTTGGATGTCCTTCATTACCAATATATCTAGCACAAAAAGCAAAACTAGTGATGGGATTTTATTGTCATTTCTCACATGCAGATCTAATATAAAGACTGAATTCTAGTTCTGATTCCCCAGAATCACGGTGCTAGACTGACAACTATACACTACACAAAAGACAATAGAAAGTATACGGTAAACATTACGCACCTGAGGAAGCCATAAGAAGTGTGATACTTCTGAATTCAGCCTTATTGAATCTACACTTCATGGTTTATTAACATGACAACATCACACCTACTGTATATAAGCTTGTTAAAGATTTATTCCCCCTTTTCTGTTATAATAAGCTCCACTCCTCTGGGAAGGTTTTCCACCAGATTGTCAGAGTGTAGCTGTGGGGATTAGTGGTCATTCAGCATTAGACACTGTTGGGATGTTGAAGAGGTCTGGGGTGCAGTTGATGTTCCAGTTCATGCTAAAAGTGTTCAGTGGGGTTCAGTCAGATTCAGGGCTCTGTGCAGAGATTTCTGGTTTCTGGAGGCTGCTTCAGCACAGGGACATTGTCTTGCTGGAAGAGGTTTCAGCATATTAGTCCCACTGAAGGAAAACTGCATAAAAAGGCATTCTAGACAATTTTCTGTGTAACGGAGGCCAGCAGTAGGTGCTGTGCAGGTAAAACATCACTCCCCTGATCTCAAGTGACACTGTGAAGTGGCTGTAGGCTTTAGCCTCCTTTTTAGTGTGCCTGCCTCCCATACCGGAGACCCGGGTTCGAGACTCGCTCAGCACGGGTGTGAGTAGGACCTGGGGGTGTTACATCTGCTTCCACATATCCTGAACAACCACATATCTGTGTAATGGACAACTGTCCACAAACCTTTGGACATATAGTGTATAGATATTATCTAATAACTTGTTTGCCCATCTATTGCCTTTCTAACAGCCTTCAACCTCACTCACATCTTCTAGATATTAGAAGACCCTTTTAATTCTCAAACATTTTGCACTGACCCTTTTATGATGACCAGCTCATGACACTGATTAATGTTATAATTATAATCACTCACTCATATACTTTATCCTGGTCATGGTCACCATGGTGTCTTTTCCGGAAACATCCGAGCTACACTGTTACCCCTCTGAAGTTGATTATTTTCCAATAACATCACATCCTGAAATTTAATTAAGGTCTGTCCTAAAGAATTGCCCATGTTTGGAAACTTCGAGAAAAGCCTCTGACTGGTCCAAAGGTCTGACACTGGACACTCCTTCCAAAAATCTTCCCCACAAGTTCCTGTCTAATTAACTATAAAACAATAACGTATTGTAATGTGTGCTTTAATATGAACCTGTGACTGTTAATTGCTGTCAAAGCTGCTAAAAGAACACAAGTCAACAATTTCTAACCAATCAGATTTGAGTATTGCTGTGATGTAAACAAAAATGCATTTATCAGTGTACCTTCTACACGTTTTAGCAATATATGGCATCAGTAAGGACGTATTTGATATTTGGACAACATGTTTGTCGACTCTTTTCAACAGCTCAGCAGCAAGCTTTGTGAGGTGTCTCTTTACAGGAACCACAGAATGCAGTTACTCATTTGGACTAATCAGAAAGCTGAACACAAACAGTGGGTGAAAGATCGGAAAGGGCTGATTGTTCTTTTATTCCCAACACCTTGGCACTGGCCCACAGCTCTGCTGTCACGTGATTGTGGTTATGTAAATGTAAATAGGTCAGAGAGCTTGCAATGACCTGGATAGGAAGTTCCACTCTTTCTTAAACTCAATTTATTCATTTCGGCTGGTCATCAAGCATCATTATTATGACTGTCGGTGTCTGTGACGTTGTTGCTGCAAATGTGAACTTACACTGTATATCTAGGTCAAAAGAGCCGTTTGTCATTCGGTGACAATCAAAACAATGATGCTTGGTCTGAAACGCTTTTGTGTTCCACAAGACACTGAGAACTGCCTCCAACATGACTCTGTGAACTTTGTTAACCCCTGAGATTTAGATGGGACTAGCTGCATCAGTAAAATGAAGTCAGTTGTAAAACCAGGACTGTTATAGTCATTTGTCCAGGTGAATATGTAACTAGGACAAACTGCTGTCCCTAGCTCTTCGTTTTTGTTTCTGTTTTGTAATTATATCTTGTATGTTATTTTATGTAGCACCAGGGTCCTGGAGAAATGTTGTTACATTTCACCATGTACTGCGCCAGCTATGTGACTGAAATGACAATAAAGCTTCTTGACTTGACTAGATCTGGGTTGAAACCCAAGGTTTTCCTACCTAGGGTAGGAAAGGTTACACACTTTCTACACAAATTTTACAATTATGGCATACACTCTTATCCATTTATCTCATTTTATGCAACTGAGCAATTAAGGGTCTCAGCGGTGGTATCTCAGGTGGCTCTGGGTCATTGACTGGAAGATCAGGGAAGATCACCGCCACTGTTGGGCCCATGAGCAAGGCCCCTAGCCCAGCCTGCTCCAGGGGAGCTGTATCATGGCTGACCCTGTGCTCTGACCCCAAGTAGAAGGGGAATTTCACTGTGCAGAAATGTATGTGTGACAAATAAAAGATAAGTTAACTGAAATCAGGGGCCCAGCAGAGGCAGCTTGGTGGACCTGGGATTAAAACTTATAGCTTTCTAATCAGTAGCCCAACACCTTAACCACTAAGCTACACCCATCACCATGCTTCTAAGAGGTAGGAAACCAGAACATTCAGAGAAACTCCACATGGCCACAGAGAGAACATGCAAAATTGCACATAGACAGAAACCCAAGCTCAAGAGCAGCCCATGGACTCAGTAGATGAGAGACACCATGATGAAAAAGCTTCTTCACTGTTTTAAATAAAGGACATGAATGAGTTTCCAAATTAAATGAATAACTACAAGCCTTTTGTGATGCATAAACAGTCAGTTCCCAGCACATTTCTTTCCTTTTTGGTGTCCAAATATATATGCTTTGTCCTCTATTTCTTCAGGAAAAGAAACTACAACTGAATGTAATGTTTCCTCTCGTGATTGTTCTTGCGTTATCTGATCTCATGATTTGTGGTACATTTGAAACAGCCATAGATTTATCTTCAGTAACTGTTTGGGTGTTGTTGGATCTAAAGCCAATGGGCGTGAGATGGGAACACACCCTGAATCAGATCAGATGCCAGAACATCACGTTCACACACTCATTCACACCTGGGGGGGGGGCAATTTATATACTGGTGTGTTTTTATATACTGTAATGTTTTCTAGTAAGAGAAGACCTGAGAACCAGGAGCAAACTCCACACACTCCACTCTACCTTAGGATCGTACGCTGTAGCTGTGAGACGACAATGCTACCTGCTGTAGCACATGCCCCGCCCCTATGTAAACCACATGCCCCGCCCCCTCACCTCCCATTTTAAACACGCTAGACAATTTGTGCCTTGTATTAATTCTAGACTCAACTGGAAACAGTAAAGACATGTTCCTTTAACCAAACAAACTACCAGATCCAACTGGGAGAACAATACTTTCTTTTATTACTGCTTAATATTTCATAATAGTTATTGAATAATATGGTTGTTATTGGAAATTTTTATTCCTAAGATGTTGCACATAATATATTTATTACAAATAGACTGTGAAATGTGAATGTGAAATGAAAGCAGTCTAATTAAGTGCTTTATAACAACAATAACAACAATAATAATAATAATAATAATAATAATAATAATTTATTATTATTATTATAATTATAAATATATTGTATTTAAATAATTATAAATATAACAATTATAATTATTATTATTATATATAATAAATATATTATATTTAAATAAATAAATAAATAAATAAATAAAAACAACAACAATTATTATTATTATTACATGTATTATTATGTTAGGAATATGGTGATTAGTATGGGTGCATCTTGCTTTTTCTTGTCCTGCTGCAGGTTCTAGGGAAATTGTGGTCTACCAAGATCCTTATCCACTTACAACACACACTCCAGCTGTTAAAGATAAATGCAGCAGAAAGCCTGGTGACCGAAGTCTAAATCATTTCTAAAGAATTTCAGGAGAATTTCATGTTCATTTTGTTTAAGTTCGTCTTATGCAATTACTAATGTCCAAGGACTGTAAAAGAAATGAAGTTATTTACTCAACGAACACTTCAACTACTCGTCTGTATAAATACACTGGTAAATGTTCTTAAAGTATGAACATGCAGATTAGGCATCGTAAATGAAGTCTGCCTCATATTACACACTGATTTTAGGTTCTGGTGGGAAATTAGAGTCACTTCCACCAAGAAGCTTAGGAATGTGACAAAACATTAGCCATCTATAACTAACAATTGTGTGTGTGTGTGTGTGTGTGGGTTATTTTGTAATAGACTGGTAACCCTCCTGTCTGCATTTTCAGTAAATGTTCTAGATTCACCCTGACCTCGAAAGTGCAGCTACTAAAAATGAATGAATTAACTTTCTTAATCAAGGAAAATAAATTAAACAAACATATACATATACACCTCTACAAACCACTGAATTCAGGTGTTCCAATCCCTTCCATGGCCACAGGTGTATAAAATCAAGCACTTAAGCATGCAGACTGCTTCTACAAAAATTTGTGAAAGAATTCCTCCAGAAGTGCGTTTGTGAGGTCAGGCACTGATGCTGGACGAGAAGGTCTGGCTAGCAGTCTCCGCTCTAATTCATCCCAAAGGTGTTCAAACTCGCTCATCCATGTCCTTATGGACCTTGCATTGTGCACCGGTGTGCAGTCATGTTGGAACAGGAAGGGGTCATCCCCAAACTGTTCCCACAAAGTTGGGAGCATGAAATTGTCCAAAATGTCTCAGTATGCTGAAGCATTAAGAGTTCCTTTAACTAAGAGGACAAGCCCAACCCCTGAATTCAATGATTTGGAGAGGTGTCCAAAAACTTTCTTTCTATCTATCTATCTATCTATCTATCTATACATATGGGGGGGAGTGTAGACAAGTATACATTTAAGCAATATACTCGGACCTTACGGACCACTATTTCAAGAGTGAATAAAGGGTAAGAACACTCCATCCCAACCAGGCGACAAGGAAAAGTACTGCTTGCACACACACACACACACACACACACACACACCATTTCTTTGTCTTTCTCTCTACAGGACATCAGCACTAATGATTAATAATAGATGTTCTCCACTCTGGCGCTAGACTACAGTCAGGGAAGAAGTTTTTAATGCGGTATTTAACATGTCTGCTGGCTCGCTCTCTCTCTCTCTCTCTCTCTCTCTCTCTCTCTCATCCCTCTGCTTCACACTATACTCGATCAGCGCGGTGTAATAAACGTGACGCACCTTTGAATTGGCACGCGCTCCCGCCTAAGCCACGCCCCCCTCGCTATTTAAACGCACCAATGTCAGCTCCACTGTAGAAGAGTTCAGGCTTCACTCAGAGCGTGGGAAAAAAGAGAGAATACTCAAGACATCACTTCATTTATTTTTGCGCGGAGCAATTAATCAAGCTGACCAGAAACAAAAGTGAGTAAATTTAAATCATTTAATGATATAATTATAGAGGGCTTTTATTTAAATATTAATTTATAATCACTTTTTTTTTGTAATGTATATAAGGCAAAAAAAATCTATATTATATATAATGTAAAATGTTTTGATCTGCTGTATTGACTGCAAGTATGAAACAGTGTTGTCTTTAAGTCTTTAAGCTTTGGAAAAAAAATTAATTAAGCATTGCAAATTGTAAATTCTCTGTGGGTGGGTGGTTGCGCGCGCGTGCTTTTATGCAATCAAAAATGAATATTTTTGCTGCACATTTGATGTAATACCATTTAATATTGAATAAAGTTTGTCCAAAAAGTTTGGATGGAACAGCACTGTAAATGTTTTCCCCCCTCCTCTCTCTCTCTCTCTCTCTCTCTCTCTGTGACAGAGCAAGAAGCAGCAAATCCTTTTCAGGCCGGATCTTTATTTTAGGAACATCTCCGGAGTCCCTTCCAGTTTAGTCCAGGTGGTGAGTCGTTCCCCAGGGGGTGTGAAAGAGCTTCGTCCACGATGCGCTCACTTCTTCCACTCAGCCTGTATTGCATCAGCCTCCTGTGCCTCCAACTTCACGCGCTCCCGGTGGGAAACAGGTAGGAACATTTCCTTTTGCGCGATTATTTTACTTCTTAAAGAAAATCACTCTTTAACATATACCTTATGCATTAATAATAAAAAAAGGGTGGGGGCATGACTCAAGAGCATGGATATATCCCTAAAGAAATGGTGCACTATCCAAGGAGACTTAATATTTGTATTCACTTTTTAGTGCGCGCGGCTGACCATAAATATATATATATATATATTCATTAAGAAATCCATTCAATTCATTAGTGTTTACTTTTTTTCTGGACAGTTATCTCAGCTGGGAAAAAGATAAAGCCACTATCTGTGTTTGATTATGCTAATTTTGAACTTTTTTTTGGTCGCGCGCGCAACGTGTCCAAACTTGTTGGGAAAAATCCAAGTGAAGAGCGGCGCTTTCGATACTTGCGGCTCCGTTGTAGTGTGTGTGTGTGTGTGCGTGTGTGTGTCTATGAGTGTGTGTGTGTGTGTGTGAGAGAGAGAGAGAGAGAGAGAAATAGAGAGAAAAAGCAGATAGCGGCTGAATGAACAAGGTCACAGAGAGAGGCAGACGTGCCGGCGGAAACGCGCGCACTTCTCGCGCCAAGAGCTCCTAATTGACTTACTGCCTATATAGAAGTTCCCTAAAAAGGGGGTATTCATTAATGACGCAATAACACTAACATGCACACACGTCCAGGATTGACCTATTGAGGTAGTCTCCTAGTACAAAAGAAACTAAAGTCTACCTTTTGTTTTTTTTATTGTCACTCTGTGCTATCCTGATCATCTTCACCCATTTATCTTTCATACTGATATGTAAAGGTTTAATGGACATGATTAGTTTGTAGAGTAAAGGTGAATGGGTTTAAAGGGTGGTTAAATGATGTGTACAAAAGCTCGACCACTTTGACTAGGATTGTAGAGGTTAGTAGATTTTTCCTGGAAGACTTAAGGGTTAAGTAAACACAAAAGCCTGGAAGAACTAGCCACCTTTAGGCATTATTACACATTATTAGGCTGCCCTCCTCCTCCTCCTCCTCCTCCTCCTTCTTCTTCTTCTTCTTCTTCTTCTTCTTCTTCTTCTTCTTCTTCTTCTTCCTCTCTCTGAAAGATTATCAGTGATCAGCTGTAGAAAACTAACCCCGCTACTCTGCTGATAGAGGTGTGTATTGTTTAGAGTTCAGTTCAAGATAGACAAAAGAGCTTAATACACACTGGGCGTCGCTTGCGTCAACTCGAAAAGTGAAGGTCAAACAATGGCTGATTTGAGAGAATGCTCAAGATATCTCTGGGCCGTTAATCATATCATCAATGTGGACTTTTTTCTCATTTGTGCTGTGGTGCACAGACTGGTTTTGTCAGTTGTCTGCTATGCCAAGTCTGCCGTGTGCGGGCGCGCCACATTTTCACACCTGAAAGCGCGCATCAAGCTAAATTGGCCATGCTTCCATATTATTGGGGCGCAAAAATGTATACGGTTGTATTAAGAGCGAATCTGTTCGGTTTTTCCTTGAGATTTTCTCCCCTTTGCCTTTAGAGAACAGACTCTTTAAGGTCTTTAACGTCTGAGGTTCTCCACTACCCTTCAATACCCTCCAATTTTACTGTATCTTCCCTTGCTATCCTTTTTTGTACCTATCTTTCACCTATAAGATTTATAAAACAATTCACAGCCCATTTCAAAGGTGCTTTATATCAACATCTCCAGTACAAGCTAAATATAACCGGTACAAAGATGTTTTGTTTAGTGCTATTTTATTCTCAGCATGTGTCTGTTATATCTCTAACTCCCTAACTGCTTGGCAGCTATTTACTGATTCTTCATGCCATATCTGTTTTAACTCCTTCTTCAGAACAAATCCTTGCCTGCTTTCTTTTTTAAACGGTCCCTCTCGCCCACAATTCATTTATAAATGAGAATTAGCAGTACATTTTACGTTTAGAAATCACAAGGGTGCGAAGCCTTTGCGCTGAATTGAGTATAGCATGTAAAGTAAATGGTGATGATGAAGCTCCAGGACAGTTCATTGTTTCATCTTAAGTAAAATATGGCTTGTTTGTTTTTTTCGGAAGTGACTTTGGACCAAATATGGGTATTGGTGTTTAAGTCTCAAGCTATAGAAGCGTCCTTCACAATAAGTTGGCAAGGATTGTGTAGTGTCGGTGTGCCCTCTTCTGGCTGGAGTGATGTTTTGGACATGTGCCTAGACTAACTCACTGCTTTCTAAGGGCAATTTTAAGCAAATTACATGCTGCTTGAATGGTTGTGGGTTGGCATGGATGGAGAATGAGTCAGCGCCCTTTTCTTTCCATTTCTGAGTGGGCATAATGAGTGTGTTATGTGTAAGAAGCACTTTACACCGGTGACTTTTGGGATGTTTCAGAGTCAAATCGTCTGTTCTTCATGAGAGACAAAAGAATGTGCCATCTATTAAGGCTGGATTATTTATTATATACATGTATTATTATTTGGAAATTCCTCCAGATTAAGGTCACCACGACATGTAGTGTTTACTTGGAACAGGTGGACAGCTTTAACATCTGTGCTCCCATGATGGATTGAAGGAGGAATGCTCCGATTTTAAAAACTATGTGCTTCAGATGTAGCAAACAACATGTACAGCTAATGAGAGACTGAATGTTCTGTTCATGTGGTGAAAGTGATTTGGGCAGGAGACTTTTCCTCGAATTCTTCTCTGTCTTTTTTGAAATCACTAGCCAGCCGTTTCTCTGTATTTTGATTTGTGTTTATGCTTAAAATAAGAGTGAAAATGTAGTATTGCTTTTATCAGACAAGAATGAGTATCGATTTAGGTGCATCGTAAAAGATTTCATAAATCGTCTACTGAGATCAGAGGTTTTTAGGTTGTTTTTAGGTATTTAGTACAATTGTGAAGATAAACCTCTGGTAGCCTTTGTTTTTTCCTCCCCCCCAGATGTTTGTCTGAAAGCCACCAGTAGGCGGACGCAATAAAATGGCTGCATAGCTACAAATATGCTAGCTACCATATAATATTCTATGATGAGGATCTTCACCATATGATCTGACATGAAGAACGTGTTATCATACATTCAGTCAGAAATCAGCCAAGATTTGATGATGATAATCTTAAACAAGCGATGTGGTTTTATTCAGTCGGAAACAACGTATACGTGTCTGTTTTCCCTCCATCATGTCATCATTTCTGAACAAGGGACATTATCTCATGACACGTTTTTATAAAAATGATACCGTCTGGAAATGCTTGCCTTAATTGGCGTCTTGCGGTTTTGTTGGTTCTATAATATTTGGAAGCTGGAAGTAAAATGAAAGCGAATTTTAGAAGCACGGCATGAAGGAGTCTCATTTGCAGAAGCAAGTATAGCTCTGTTTGTGCTAATGCCAGTCTTCCTTGTCTGAAGCTCGTCCAGTGTGGTTCAGGATTCAGGACACTGACCTGGTTCCCGGCTGTGATTGACGCGAGGCTGTCTTTGTGTGGATATAATAGCATATCAATTAGTGCTTAAAGAGTCTTCGATTCATGTAGAAAAGGAGTACAAAATCCGTATCTAAGAGGTCAGGTGTATTGTTTATCTTGTGGCAGAACATCATACGCTGGAATGTTTCCTCAGTGTTTGTTCAGTAGGATTAGATAGCATGAATGCTTTGCTAATCTACACACTCAGTTCACTGCTAGTGAGTGCTGTTAAGAGTGAACTGAAAACAGGCCATCAGTTCCGTTATACAGTCTAAATCTGGTTTTAAACTGATTACTCCAGTGTCTGAACATTTTTCCGGTACCAAGTATCGGGCCCAGACAAGCATGCGGACGAAATATTCTGTAGTCAGGCAGAATTCCGCTGTGGATTAGCGGCTAAGATTTACATTCCACATTCTCCGCTCTCTCCCGGAGGACAAAAACACAGAGATAGCAGGATGGTCTCCACTCTTCTTAATTCAGTCATTTCATTCCAGCCTAGATTGGTCGCTCTTAAAGAACATACATTCATAAATCCCTGTCCTGTCTGTACTGATAAATCTTCTCTATACGCGTCTTTACGTTGATGTCATGACAGCAAATTGGTTCCCAGCCAACAATTGTTCACCTTTTTCAAGTCTTTGAGGCCACAGGAGACTTTGCTGCACCATTAATAGTTAGAACTCAAGAGTCGAGAGTGCGAAAGTTTGCACCCCCCATGGTTTCCTGAATGGAAAAATCTACCTCTATTTTTCAACTTCTCAACAAACTACTCTATTTAAATATGTCAGAAATAAAATATGGATACATCATGCTGCAAAGCAACATCCCAAAATGGAATGCACGATCAACAGAAAAATATTTTGAGAGGTTTCCAAAGCAGCGTTGGAAACAGATGTCTTGAGGTTGAGCGCGAAATTTATTAAGGAGTATTTATGCCACATTCAGAAATGGAGATTTGTGCGACATAGTAATTGTCTTGTTCTTTGAAATGAGCTTCGGCGACTTAATTTTATCCTGATGGGGTGCAAACTTTTGCTCTTGATTTGTATATTACCCCTAAAAAAGTCACAATGACTTTTCAGTAGGCAGATTATTGAGCACTGAGGAATTTTATCACAAAAACTCCTATATCTCTAAACCCGGCAATATAATCCCCCAAAGTTCCTCAATCCTGTGTCTCAGTTTGCAACAATTCACCTTTCTCCAATTTATTTCTGCCTCCATTCAAACAATAAGGACACTGTACTAGGAGAAGTGAGTGGCTTGCTATATTTAGACGGATTAACCTGGCTCTCCTAATGCTTGGTTCTCCTTGGGGAACCAGGTAACACATGTAGGCCTCTCAATTATGAATCTTAAGCTGCAGGAAGGGAAAATTATGAATGTGGCAAAGTTTCATGTTTCTGTTTACTTTCTCAGGCACTCTACTGGGGTGTCCAAGTCTAACCTAGGTTATTGAATGCTTCCAGTGAGGTGCATAAGCCGAAATCCCGAAATGAATCATGCTCCATGACCTTGCCAGGAAATAAGATTTTCACCAAGCAGTATAGAAAAAGAGACATCTTTGTCAGTCCATACTTTCGTTAAAAAATAGTGTTCAGCTATAACTTTTCTTGTCACTGATACCTTAATTTTTCATGAGCTATATATTATAGAGGTGCAAAAGGTATAAGGTTGCAGGAACCACCAAAGAAAAGTGCTGTGTTAAGTGCTTGTTTTCTCATCTGCGATACCAGGGAAGATGTCTGTTAGCTTGATGAGTGATGCTGATATCATCAGTGGTGGCTCAAGTGGTTAAGGCTCTGGGTCATTGACCGGAAGATCGGGGGTTAAAACCCCAGCACCAACAAGTTACCACTCTTGGGCCCTTGAGCAAGGCCCTTAACCCTCTCTGCTCCAGGGGTGCTGTATCAAGGCTGACCCTGTGCTCTGACCCCAACCTCCAAGGATGGGATATGTGAAGAAAGAATTTCACTGTGCTGTAATGTATATGTAGACTATTTCTATAATATTAGTAGCTTAGGTGCTTAAAATAAACCCAGGATTTATACATTTCCACCATGTTACACGACACTGTAAAGGAACTAGGGCAGGTTTTAGTACTTTGGCCATAGTTCCAGGAAGAGGTTTTGTTTTTGGACCATAGTTGGTTGATTTCTGAAGTCCAGAAATCATTAGGATAAAACTTGCTATAGTAATTGGCCACAAATATTTTGTGCCCACGAGTTAGATCTCAACAAGCTTAGCCTCAAAATGTTCAGTCATGGCCATAGCATTTTTAAAAGTATCCACTATGAACTCAATGCTCCATGTGCTATAGGTCTTTGCTAAAGTGGACATAAAAGGTCTTGAGTTGGTTAATTACTGGCTAGACACCCTTACTTATTCCCACTTTGGGTTAGTTTTCTTTTCATGAGTCATTGTGCCCACTAGACAGCACAGATTTTCCAGGGCACCATGCCAGCACCAGGCTGGATGTAAGTTAAGCAGCTATTGGCATCAATGAAAAGGGGGCGTGTCCAATCGTGATTTGTGTCAAAGTGTTCATGTGCCTAAAAAAGAAAAGAACAAAAACGTAATAAATAACGAATATTGTGTGTGAAAGATAGCTTTTCACAGACTCGGAAATGTTCTAGCTGTATTGGGTTTCTGACTGTAGGTTGTAATTTGCTTCACTGAATACGTGCATAAAGCAGAAATCTACCGGAACTTGAGGTCACGCAACTGGTAACTGAGAATATTTTATGCAGCAGAAAAAAAATGTTAATTAGAAGCCTGAAGCTGTATTGTAGCTATTCCAACAAATTTGAACAGGCCAAATTGGTAGGCAAAGCACTTCTCATTTACGTTTTCCCATCAGACTAAAACAACTGGTGTAATTATATACCATACTCTTATTGAGGGCTTCTGGATGCCAACCAGAAATGGTTGCCAAACCCAGCAAAGCTCATTAATACTATAATAGATGTTCTTTTTTTTCCAGAAAACTTAACACAATTCCTCATCCATGGTGGTCTCATGGAAGACTTATAGGGATTTAGCAAATATTGATGAGCGTTAATGGTCCTTCAGGTGAAGGGACAAAGAAGGACGAAGTTGATGAGGGGATTAGATTTTAAGCTTCTTGACTGAGACTCTTTGGATCAGGGCTGAAAGAGGAACTAAGCACAGCCACATGAGCTCTGTAATCATATAAAGCCTGTTAGATCTGGTGCTCAGGATGTCCATGTCTTGTGCGTAATGCTGATTAGCTGATTATTAGCTTTGGAAACAACGCTAAGGGCATGAAACAACACTTCGGAGTTACCTTTAGTATCATTTCAAAAGTGAACCTGATCGATTTAGGCAGCTTTATGTGAATTACCTTGCATAACCACCAGACAACATTTTGGTAATGTTTGACATGGAGGATTTAATGGTCATGTTCAGGTAGCCGAGATTTAAACCTAACGTAGAAACCTGTGCAAACATTCTGTAATGGATGTGAGCAGATGGTGGTGTAAATGTAATTGTTGACTGTACTGTCTGTCCAGGAGAGCCCTAGCACTCCTAAGCACATGAGCTATTTTTAGAGTTGGCTCTTTGTAGTGTACACTTGGTAGCGATTATATTGTATAATGATGGACGTTATCAGGTGATCAATATTTACAGACATTATCTCACTTTACATTGTGCAGTGAACCATGAGTTTTCTAAATATTACTTAAATATTACTCTGCCTTATTTCCTTCTTGGAACAATGACAATAATTCTATTTCCTTAAACAATCCTCCTTGAGCTGATCATGTCTTGCTGGAAATTCAACACTTTCCTGTTTCTCTGCTCTGCAGGTTGGACTTGAAGGCAATCTTACGTCAGCAGAGAGAAGGAAGCGTTGTCTACCCAGACTCTGATCTGTCCTCTGATGATCCCACTAGACTGGCTCCAGCTGGACCATTGGACAGAACTTCTCTATGGAGAGCCATCCTCTATAAAAGCCCACCTACATCGTCGCAGGAGTCGGCGAATGTTCTCAACCCAACTGGCAAGTCTGTTGAGTCGAACCTAAGAAACCCCAGAGGTCGCCGCAGCGCCCACAACCGGGGTCATCATCACCAACACGGCCAGCTGATGCGTGTCGGGTGCGTCCTGGGCACATGCCAGGTACAGAAACTCAGCCAACGCCTCTACCAGCTGGTCGGCCAGACCGGACGCGAAGACTCGGCTCCTATAAACCCGCACAGCCCACATAGTTATGGATGATCTCCAGAGAGGCTACGGAAACCAAACCGAAGCCCTAACAAAACAGCTCGACTTGCATACGATCTCTATTTTTGCCAATAGTCTTAGATTCGTCTGAAATTTTTCTCTCTATCCTTTCCACTTGTGCTTTGCTCTTTCAACAAGTGCCTTTTTTTTTTGGGAGAAGAAAGAACCTGATGTTACTGATGTTCATGGCTAAAACCTTGTCTTCGCCCTCTTTTCACCAAACACAAGGACTTTTCCTTGACGTTGGCCTCAAATTGGATCTCCCGGGTTCTTTAGAGACATTAGTAATCCCTTTAATCTCTTTTACGTATAAAAAAAAAAGTGTCTGATTTTTGGATTTCATCCATGGTGTGAACTGACCTCTCATCATCTACAAACACGAGGATTTCACTGAAGGTCGTTAACATCCGAAATGGACTTGATTCAGATATGGAGCTTGATGGGATTTCTGTTCATTTAGGGTGGCGCTGAACTATTATCTCTTCTTGAAATCCTAAAAGCGACTAGTGTTCCCATTGCAGCTTGGGAAAACACAGTGCTGCTTGAAAGTTTGTGAAACCCCTTTCAACTTTCAAGCAGCACTGTATTTTCCCATAGTGAGTGGAAGAGATCTTGAAGACCATCAGCCCACCATGTCAAAAACCTCACACCTCTTCTTGCTCTCTTTAGAACTTCAGAAATTTCATTTGATGATTCCACCTCATCTTGATTCCATTTTCCTGCATGGGCAATTGGTTTCGGTCACTAAAGGTATTGTTTTTAGCGTAAAACACAATGAATGATTGAAGCAGATTATCACTGCTGTGGCACAGCTTTTGTGGGGTTTTTTTTGTATTATTCTTGGATTGATATGAGTTAACAAACACATTCATTGTGAAGTGACGATAAAACCTCCAGCACTGTTTAATGAGCTGCTTCTAATCCCTTTTGGTTATTAGAAACCTGCTGGGCTTAGCATCATAAACAAACAATGGCTTTATCTCAAGCGTTTCCTAACAGGTGATTAAAACACACACGTTTGGACAAACACCAATCAAACTAGCCCTTGCTGATGTCATTGACGGAATGTACAAAGCGAAACATTACATAATACTTGGCATTAATTTGCTTGTTAAATACAACGATTATAATAATTAAAACATAATAAAAAAAAAAAGAGTCCCGTGCACAGCCAGCCAGATATCTTAAAACCAAAACGAGCATTCTTACTGTTACACTAACTCCAAGACACAAAAGTTGAAGCGTAAGAGCGCCAGATCTGCAGAAATCGCTCTAGACGCTCGTTATACGTATTCTAAATACACGTCCTTTTTTTTTTTCTTTTTTCGCATAATGATTGTGTCTCAAACCGTAGCCGTAGCGCTCACCCCCAAATTACCGTCTGTGCCTTTCAGGAATAAATAGACCTGCCTTGAAAATGGCCTGTTGTTGAAAGTCCTGTTTAAAATAACTAGAGTAAAATCGCGACGTGAAATATCCAGCTGACGAATTCAATCCAACAAGACCAACCTCTCATTAACTCAACTATTCCTCTTCAGTCTGGTCGGCTTGTTAGCTTTAACTTAAACACGCGCGTTTACGTGACGTTTGAATCGTTCCGAACGATTTTTTTTCTCCAGCGAATTTTTTTTACCTTCGTCCTACCATCATTCCTAAAAGCCGACGATCTACTTAAAACCTGACGATACTTGACGTTTATTTAAATTTTTGGATTTGCATCACACTGTAATTTACTTTTGTTTTGTTTTTAATCACCAATCTGCCTATTATATATATGTTTCTATTTAAGTGGAAGGGCTATGTGGTCATTCTAGCGGCTTTTTGTGTAATCTTGAATGTGTGTTTTAAGGCTCTCTGAACACGAACACTGCTCGCTCTGCTGTAATCGATCTCACTCCTGTCTCGTTATCACTGATCATTAAAAATGCTTTCAAAAATTCTGAGAACCTGGTGAATCTGTAACTCTTTATTTTTTACAGAGCCAAATCTGTGAGAGTCTTCGTTTTAATCAGTCCGAATCTGTTTTGTTTTGTTTTTGTTGTATTTATTTATTTAACGTAGACGACTAAGGGGTGTAAGAGTTGTGGAGGTTTTTTGGCGTCACTGCCTGACGTGGATCATTCCCTGTAATGCGTCTGAGTTTGTGTGAAAACAGCGTGCCTGTCATTGAGGACCTTTGCCCTGAATCTGCAGGACTTTTCTGAGGGAGGTTATCCGTGATGTCTGTTAGGTTCAGGCCACGATTACACTCTGAACTCGTATGTTTCGTTCACTGTATTACGATAAGGTCACATGGTATTCTAACCAAACAAAAACAAAAAACAAACAAAAACAAACCTCGAAGCACTTTATAGCAGGAGTCTGTTTTCATGTCTTAACTTGAACCTTGATGATGTAACTAAATTATGATCTCTGAAACTTGA
Organism: Hemibagrus wyckioides; assembly: GCF_019097595.1. Classification (NCBI taxonomy): domain Eukaryota; kingdom Metazoa; phylum Chordata; class Actinopteri; order Siluriformes; family Bagridae; genus Hemibagrus; species Hemibagrus wyckioides. The sequence goes on along the minus strand of NC_080728.1, from coordinate 15,765,368 downwards.
TATGTATTACGTACATTCTCTGTGTTAAGTATGTGTGAAACGTTACTCTTATGTATGTGTACACTTTGTGAATATTATTATTATTATTATTATTAGTTCTACTATTTAAGTCATGTATTTATGCATTTGTATGTGAAAGCATTATTTATCTGCGCATAGGAAAATGAGAGCGTCCGTGAAGAACAGGCCTTCGTTTAGTTACAGTGTTTTTCTACTTTACAATGTTCTTCGTTTTTGTGTGAAATAAAGCATTTGGCTGCAGTACGATAATGTACAATGTCTCCGTTTCATTTAGTGTCCGTGTGAGGGGATCTTTCACAGGGGAATCCCTTCATACTCTTATTGCTACTGTACACAAACTATTCAGTTTAAACATCCATACATTTTCTTATTCCTAATTAGGGTCACAGGGGTCTGCTGGAGCCTATCCCAGCACACATTGGGTAAAAAGGCAGGGGTACACCCTGGACAGGTCGCCAGTCCATTACAGGGCCACATATATAGACAAACAACCACACACACTCACTCCTATGGGCAATTTAGAGTTACCAATCCACCTAACGTAAATGTTACTGTGGGAGTAAACCAGAGTACAGGGAAAACATGCAAACCCGACACAGAAAGGCCCCTGCCTGTTCGAACCCAGGATTCAAACCCAGGACCTTCTTGATGTGAGGCAACAGTGCTGACCACTTTGACACCATGCTGCCCCAGTTTAAACATAGGAACTAAAATATCTTTATGAAAAGAGTTATAGTGCCTGCAGAACAGATCCTAAGAGCGTGATACCAGAATTATTGGCACCCTTTAAGGAGAATACTGTTACTGCAAACAATTATCTATAAAAAAAAATATTCTTACTCAAATAATTAGAGAAAGTACAAATTCAAGTAGATAATAAAAATCGAATAAAAATTAAATGCAACACTAAAATAATCTCATTAAAATGGCTATAACCATCATATCAAAATCATCTTATCAGAATATTTCATATACTTACAAAAGGTATCAAGGAACATATTTCCTGTTTCTTCAGGGGTTTCCTGTGATCTCACACACAGACATTCCCCATAACTTTTTATTAAAACTCACAAGCAGATATGGATATAAAAAAAAATATATAAACAGTTACAACCATAATAAAAAGTTTTAAAGAGTGAAATGAAAGTTGCCAAGTCACCTAGAAACCCCTCCTCCTAAGACACAGTAAGGAGGATGCTGAGGGAGGATTAGAAGAGCTCGAAGATTGGCATTTCAGAAATGCACAGTTTACTGTTTGGGAAGTTTTCACTTCCCTAAAAACACTGTTTAAAAGAAACTCACAAAATGCTGCGAGTGAACTTCACCAAGCATCGTTAGAAATAAAAGTGGAGCTTTTCTGTATCTAGAGCTCTTTTGAAAATATTAGGACATCAGAAAATCTATACTAGGATATAGTAAACCTAGTCACCTCTGCCCAGAGGTAAGACTTGATCATAGATGGATGTTTTGGAAAAGATCACAACCCTAAACTTATACATATAAGTTAAAATACTTACATATGAATCAAAATCAATCCATGGTCTGAATTAACCAGAGATGCATGCGGCTTATTCTCTGAGAAAGGCACAATACACTCTGAAAGACTTACAAGTAAAATTAACCTGTTTGCAGGAAGGACTACATTTACATCACAGGCATTTGGCAGACACCTTTATCCAGAAGGACTTACATTTTCTACCCAATTGAGGGTTAAGGGTGCAGCAGTAGCAGCTTGCTGGACCTGGGATTCAAACTCACAACCTTCTGACCAGTAAGCCAACATCTTAACCACTAAGCTACCACATCCCTCCCTAACAGCCTACAGAGAACTACTGAACACTACAGAGGACTTATGGTCAAAAACCTGACCTCCTGATACACTAACAGGTCTGATTAGTAGAGCGCAGATACAGATACTGATAAATTTTAAAGAACATACCATCTATCATGTTCCTACTCTAGTATCTTCTAGTATTGAGTATTCTCTAGTATCTAGTAAGTCATTATTTTTATTTGTATGGAAGAAGCACTGACATCTGAAACCATACAATGGCTTCGGAAAGTTCTTTAGCTTGCTTGAAGGACCTCTCTGTATTTCATCCTTCCTTTTATTCTGACCTCCTATTTTATTCCTATCTCTGACTCTAAAAAACACCCCCGATAGGACAGTGCTGCCACCACCACACTTCAGTGAATGATGCTATCCTTATGAGCGATACCTGTTCAGCCCTATATTTCCTATCTTTGTCTGATCAGAGCAGAGAATCTTCTTCCTCATGCTTTCAGAGGCATGTAAACGCCTACCAGTTGCCTTACACTCAAAGCTTTCCTTCCTTCTGTGAAGTCTTTCATAGAAAAAAGAAGACTCTTATTGCAACACATACGTTAGAGCACAGAAGAATTTGTTTCCTTTGCTTAGAAAGCTGAGGTCAGAGTACAGGGAAAGCTATGATACAGTGCCTTGCTTAAGCGTCCAACAGCTTGGTCATGCTGGAGCTTGAACCCTGACCATTAGATCAACAAGCCAGAACTTTAACCACTTGAAGCACCGCTGCCCATGAAGGCCTGGCTGATGGAGTATTTTTTTTTAAAATACTTCCTGTCTTTCCAACAGGTTCATCTATCGCTTTTATATCCTTTTCCCAGATCTATGGCTTGAATCTTGGTACAATTTGATCATGTAGGTCAGAGTTTGCTGGAGTTCATGGCTTGGTTTTTATAGTCTAATTTGCATTGTAAATTGCACACACACACACACACACACACACACAGGTCATGTAGAATCAATTGACACAGATATGCCCCAGTTAGAGTTAGAGATCTTGGCCAAGGGTCTATTTCATTTTTTTGATTTTTAATAAATAAGCTTCATTTCTTTCTCTTTGTGGATTATTTTATTTTATTCAGATTTATGCTACGATATAACATCTACTGTATAACCCAATAAAATGTGCAGAAACTGCAGAAGCCTAAACACTTTCTGAACCCATTTATTCCAGAAAAGTTGAACAGAAAAGCTCAGAATGTATTTTCATTGTGTACAGGATCTGTCTCCAGCCTTGATAGCTATAACAGGCAGAGCCTCAGTGCTGCTATTCTCTTTAGAGGATATGTGAAAGCACGGGAACAAGAAATGCAACTCCACTCACACACTGCAAACTACAGCTCTGCTTTTCACCAACCAACCAACCAACCAACCAACATCAAACCACACCGAAGACGTATTGAGAAAGCGTATTCTCGGACATCGGGCTGAAGTTCAGCCTTTAACCTAGGTTCGAGTCAATGTGGCGGAAAGCAAACCTGTTAAATCCATGTGAGCGCATGGTGGGAAGGAGATGGCGTCTCAGCTGCTTTGCAGTCGGGATTAATAAGTGACTAGCGGCAGAGTCACACGATCACGCGACTTTCCACTGCCACCATGGAAAAAAACACACAGGAGAGGGAGGAGGACCAGGGGGTAGAGCTGCCTGAATTATGGAATTGACTCAGTGCTGCAAGGGTAATGTGAAGGAAAGGATATTAAAAAGGCTATGCCTGTATTCCCATGTTGTAAAATCTCTAGAGATAAAATAAACCATGTATGCATTGACTTAAACCATAAAATAGTTATATACCATAAAACTGCACCTTTAGAGAAATCATATGTTGTTAAAAATGAATTTTTTTTTTAACCAAATCCCTTAATAAATCATGAACTATTTATAACAGGATTTTGGGGGAAGTTCATAAGACCTTCAGTCTGAATCAGCTACTAAGACCAGGATTAAGATTAAGACCAAAAGAAACAAAAAAACACATTTAGTCTTCATAAATAATTCATATCAAGACACAATTCTTGTATATGATAAAGCTTTATCAGTGTGTAGGTTAAGCTAAAGATTCTATATAAGCAAGATATTCCTTTCTGTTTTAAGTCTTCACTTTTCTATATCTAACTGGTGTTAAGAGTGGTATTTTATTTTATCCAGCCTGTAAGCTGGAACGGCTGTGCAGCAGGTAGAGTTTCTGCCGTAAAGCTCCAGGGTCCCCAGTTCAGTGTGATCCTGTGCTCAGGTTACTGTCTGTGTAGAGTTTCTCTGCATGTTCAGCTCGGGCTTGCTTGGGGAATCCTACCCCTTTCCTAAAACAAACCACTAGCCAGATTGCCTGAGATTAATCTTTGTTGAATGGCTAATATACACTGACCGGCCACTTTATTAGGAACAGATGAATGCAGCCTTATCAGCCAATCATGTGGCAGCAGCACGATGCAAAGAAATCAAGCAGATACTGTACACGTCATGAGCTTGAGTTAATGTTCGCATAATAAACATCAGAACGAAGAGCTCGGTTGCTTTAACCATGCTGTGGATGGTAGTGCCAGTTGGGATAGTTTGAGTATTTTCATACACAAATTTTGGGGGTTGTTTTGGTTTGCGCTCATGTTCATGACTGAATTCCTTTGTCACTCCCCAGTGGTGATTGGAATTTGCAGTTTTGTAACTATTTCTGTTATTACCAAACCTACTCAAGGCTTCATAGAAAAGTTCCAAAACAACACGCGAATGTTTCTAGCTTCAAAGTAAAACTCATTTCTGCTCTCTAAGATGCACCGAATTCTTGTTCATAAGCATCTCAAATATGATAGATGTTATCTTTAACCACTAAAATTCTGTGTAAGGTTATCCAACAGAGGGAAAAACACACACCTCACACTTAAAAGCCAACGGACTCATTTTATATCAGATAAAATAATTCATTTGTTTATACTGATCTGATAAGTCGATTAAAACAATACTTCCGACGTAATGGAAAGCCGGTGGACAGGTCAAATGGGTTAATGCCACCTCACAGGTTTTTTAACAGAACCCTGGGAATACATTCAGCTTTATTCGATAAAAGGAATGATGCAATGCTTATGAAAATTTGCGGAAGGTCTAAAAATCAAGCCTTATAACCAATGTCCTTCAAATGCTGTGTGTACAGTAGTGCTGTTCAAACACAACGTAAGCAACAGCATTTGTGTCAACGTAACATTTGTAAACTGAGCCGGCCAAGTTCCCGAGTCATCTGACTCCTTGTCTCTGATCAGCTGATGAGCAGCAATGTCAAGCCACGGTTGCATCATTCAGGAATATGTTTCTTTTGACTAACCCGTAACTAAAAAATCCATGTAACAAGACGCCTGGTTATCTTCACACAATCTATAACAAAAAACATACATGCACTACATGTCAATGATGCACCTCATTTCTTAAGCCGGTCATCATATTCAGTGTCTGGGTGCCTCAAGCAGTTAGTCATCTCACTGAATGAGCATGATGAGTGTAGCAGGTGGGTAATATTCCATGACTGATCGTTTTTTTTCAGAGCACCTTGCAAAAATAGACTCCCGTATCAAACAGGTAAGAGCTGAACGAGCTGGATCCCGCGATTGTCGGCTTGAAACAAAGCACATCTGGTTTTCCCTGCAGTTTACGGTTATATGAAAGTAACCGAAAATTGTTCTGGGAATTTTAACACACCCAGAATAAACAGGATACAGGTTGAGGCTTGTGATAAAGTGATAAGGATGATTTTTATTAAAGAAAAAAAGATGAGGAAGGAGGAACAATGAGGAAATAGCTAACTGTAAAGGGGGGGGTAAAAAAAAAGGTCATTATTAAACTAGATTACAAAGGTACTTTGTGGGTTTTTCAAAATTGGAACATAATCAGTTCCTTGAAAAGTGAAACAAATAGTTATTTAGACTTAAGAGAAGAAAAACTGTCTTTCCTTTCTTCACAATGAGGTCATGTTTAACAAATGAGCCACTAGCGATCTGATTTTTTGGCTTAAGTCCATTATTGTTTATCACAACACCCGTGAATTCTTTCCATATATATACACTACCAGTCAAAAGTTTGGACACTCCTTTTAATTCAATGTTTTTTTGTTTAGGGATTTATTTTCTACATTCTAGAACAGCACTGGAGATTTCAAAACTATGAAATAACACACATGGACTTAAGTAATCCATATGTAACGACAACAAAAAAACAGTCAGTTGTTATTTTAAGACACGAAGGTCAGGTGTTCTGGAATAGTTCTTGCAAGAACAGTATTGTCAAGTGCATTTACAAAACCCATCAAGCACCATGATGAAACTGGCTCACATGAAGACCATCCCAGTAAAGCAAGACCAAAACTGACCTCTGCTGCAGAGGAGAAGTTCATTTAGAGTGACCAGCCTCAGAAATCACCCATTAACATCACCTCAGATTAGAGGCGTTATGAAGGCTTTACAGAGCATCAGTAGCAGACATATCTCAATATCAACTGTTCAAACGACATTATTGTGGATTTCGGCCGCCTTCAGCATTGTTTTACAATGTAGAAAGAAATAAACATCAGGAAAGACCATGGAATTAGAAGATGTGTCCAAACTTTGCTAACTTGACTGGTAGTGTATATACTGTATATATGTCAGATGTTGATTAGTTATCTATAACAGCATGTTTCTGCAGTAGTTCCAAAAATAAATAGTTTTTTAGGTTTATATTAAGACACATGTTCTAGTTTTAAGGTGGTCCAGTGGCAGGATCACTACCATTACATTTACATTTACATTTCTGGCATATGGCAGAGGTTCTTATCCAGAGCGACTTACAATTTATCTGAGGGTTTTGAGCAACTGAGCAATTGAGGGTTAAGGGCCTTGCTCAAGGGCCCAGCAGTGGCAGCTCGGTGGGACTGAGTTTGATTCTTGGGCAGGAAATAAACCCATCTTCTGAGGAGTTAACTCTCAGTGCTGGTACCATGCCAAGATAAAATGGGAGGGTTACATCAAGAAGGGCCTTGTGTGTTAAACCTGTGATAAACACAAATATGGGGATCAGATGATCTGCTGTGACGAGCAGCTGAAGAACAACAACATCACATTAATACACCTGTTCTAATACTGTTTCTAATTATTGCTTCTATAGGAACAGAGACAAAAATAGAGACAGTTTATTGCTGTTATAAAGTAAGTGATAACAGGAACTAGTCTTGCAGACATTCCACACAAATAAATGTATATATGATGTAAAATGTCTAGAGCTCCTGGTGGTCCAGCAGCAGGATCCTGCGCTCTCATCACTGGGCAGGGAGATAACCCAGCCGCTGAAGTGTTAACTCTCAGTGCAGGTCCCAAGCATAGATCAAATGGGAGGGTTGCGTAAGGAAGGGCATAAAAATATCTGTGCCAACATCAAAACATGTGGACCAAATGATCTGCTGTGGCAACCAACAGGGACCCCAAACAGGGAGCAGCTGAAAGAACAACAACAACAACAACAACAAATATGTTTAATGTATAAAGGACTGTATAATGTACAACTATAAAGGAAAAACATAACAAAATAAATCCTTGGACAACTGGTGTGATATAAGAAGAATAAACGACTTCAGGAAAATATTCATGTATCATTCCAAGACGCTAGAATTACAGTTAGAGCAAACACAAAAAAAATGTTTAAAAGGCATAAAAGACGCTATAAAAATGTACATTTAAGGGCCAAGACAAAGACCTATTTCTAAGGTGGCTAGTCTAGATTTCTGTTTGGTTCACACGCAGAACAAGTGGGTTTAACTACACAGAGTAAAAGGTTAACATGATCAGTAAACAAACCAGTATCCATTTCCTAAGGATCAGATTACTGATACGGATAGGGTAAAAAAATTTCTGAGTTAAAAAATGCCAGGCAGCTGAAATTTCATACTGGATTCTCTTCCAACAATTTATCTATTCATCCATCCATCCATCCATCCATCCATCCACCCATCCCGGGAAGGTCGAATCCCGGGTTCTTGCATGTTCCAGGAGTTTGCATGTTCTCCCCGTGCCTGTGTGGGTTTACTCCATATACTCCGGTTTCCTCCACCAGTCCAAAAACATGTTCATTAGGTTTATTGGAAATTCTTAATTGCCCATAGGAGTGAGTGTGAGTGTGTGTGGTTGTATATATGTGATCCTGTGATGGACTCGTGACCTGTCCAGGGTGTACCCCTGCTTTTCACCCAATGTGTGCTGATCCCTCTGACCCTAATTAGGAATAATGCGGGTATAGAAAATGGATGGATGGGTGCATATGCCAACAGCATCAGCCCCTAGGCATGGAATTCTAGGCATTGTGTCCTACCTAAATCCATCAGGGATCCTGTACAATGAACGATCCTGTAAAATGAATCAATAAAATAAAGATAGAGTATGACCACAGCTTGTGGTTTTTCATGACGCCCAGCCTGACTGGCCTTGCACATGTTGAGGGAAAGGTCGCCAGACACACGCCTTAGTCAGCTATTCAAAACCTCATCAGCAGTGAGGATCTGTGCTGCACATGATATATCTGAAAGGCCACCCAGTCACAAAGCTTACTTTTAGCTCTGTAGCTTTGCTTTCTAAGGCTTATAATGTTTATTTCCAACTTCTCAACTTTGAAAAGCTGGTGTCTGGCTTTACTAAAAAACATATAGCTGTGTGTGTCACTGGCATGGTAGCAGAAGCTAATAGTATATTTCTAAATAATTGTACCTAAAGGTGCTAGTATATATAAAGAGCATTTGGCCTAAAACAGATCCTTGTGGAACACCAAACTTTCCTTCAGTATGCATAAAGCTGTCACTATTCATATCTACGAACTGATAGTGATCAGATAAACAAGACCTGACCACTTTAACCAATGCTGCCTCACTACTGTGATGAGGCCTAAATCCTGACTGAAAGATTTAATGAATGTTCTCCCTAGTGTAGACTTAATTACTGAGATACAACCTTTTCTAGGAACTTGGAGATAAAGGGGAAGTTCAATATTGGCCTTTAGCTAGACAGCGGACAACAGTTGAGATCAGAGGGTTTTTGCTGATAGTAATAATTTGTGTTGTAGCCAGTGTTTAGGAAAGAATTTATTGTTATTTTAATAGAGGATAGACTACTTTTGTTAGTATCTGAATGAGGAAATGTGTGGTTAGAGAATCAAGTACAAGGATTTAGTGCCTAGTTCATGATTTTGTATGAGAGTTAAATTAACTAAATTGCTACAGTCTGTTGGATGTCAGTAAAAGATTCTAATTGCTGTACTAATGTGGTTAAATTATACACCGATCAGGCATAACATTATGACTACTGACAGGTGACGTGAACAAGACTGATGATCTCCTCATCATGGTACCTGTTAGTGGGTGGGATATATTAGGCAGCAAGTGAACATTTTGTCCTCAAAGTTGATGTGTTAGAAGCAGGAAAAATGGACAAGTGTAAGGATTTGAGTGAGTTTGATGAAGGGCCAAATTGTGATGGTTAGACCACTGGATCAGAGCATCTCCAAAACTGCAGCTCTTGTGGGGTGTTCCCGGTCTGCAGTGGTCAGTATCTATTTAAATGTGGTCCAAGGAAGGAACAATGGTGAATCGGTGACAGGGTCATGGGCGGTCAAGGCTCATTGCGGGGGGATCATCATGTGGGGATCGAAGGCTGGCCCGTGTGATCCGATCCAACAGACGAGCTACTGTTGTTCAAATTGCTGAAGAAATTAATGCTGGTTCTGATAGAAAGGTGTCAGAATACACAGTGCATGATGGGTCAGGGCTGTTTTGGCAGCAATAGGGGGACCAACATAATATTAGGCAGGTGGTCATAATGTTATGCATGATTTGTGTGTTCTACATAGTTAGTTATCAAATTGTCTTACTTAAATTTAAAACTAAATTAAAAATTTATGTTTTTTTTAAATGAAGGTATTGTACTAAATACTGTTGTTTTTGTGCTTATCTATCGGTTTTGTTCCAAGTTAATTTTGTTAGTGTATTAAATTCCAATCTAGAATGATTTCTGATATTAGGTTTAAGACACATGCAGCATTGTCAATTTTGTCATTAAAAGAATTCATAATGACATCAAGACTAAATACAATTCTTTATTTGTTCTTCTGTGATGGTCCTGTTCCTAGTTTTCTGCCTTTGAGGAGAACTCAGGAAGCGCTGCCCTTTTCCAGATGAATCAACAATAAACTGAATAGAAAGCAGACAGGAGGTTGAGGCCACCAGAGGTTGCACTCCTCAACAAGCTTGCATTGGAGTGCTCCTCGGCGAGCTGAGTGTGAGGTGAACTCTGCCATCTTCCAGACAACAACCACTTAATCTCTACCATGCAGCGGAGCCATACTCCACAGGCTGAGATCGAGGCTGCTAAGCCGATGCTTCCAGCTGGCAAAGTCCTACTCGGAAGGCAGAAGGCAAGGCTGCCAGACCTACACTCTCAGTCAGCTGACAGCTGATCTACATCCACACATTCAGACAGTAAGGTGTTGCAGTAGTTCCACCTAGAAGTGACAAAAGCATAAGCAAGTTCTCTGCACCTTGTAGCGACATGCTATTTCTTAGCTTGGAAATATTTCTGCAATGAACAAAGTATTCAAGTATTATCTATATCAAATGAGAGACTGGAGTCAAAAAATTACATTAGTTTCTGTTCTTTCTGCTTGATAATACCGAAAGGACATGCCTGTGGTGCTAGTACAAGTACTTCTATATTGTCAAAATTGAGCAGGATGAAGTTGATCAGCATCCATTACCCATTATATCACATTCCCCAGATTTGTTAAGATGAAGTCTGACATCTGGCTTTACTGAAGCATACAGCTGTGTGTCGTCCACATAGTAGTGAAAGCTAATGCCATGTTTAGGAATAATGGGTACCTAGAGGTAGCATATGTATAGAAATCAGCACTGGGCCTAAAACAGATCCTTGTGGAACACCAAACTTTTCTTCAGCAATCAGATATTTACATTTACCTTTATCCAGAGCGACATACAAAAGACAGACAAATAAGATCTGAGCCAGGATGGAACAGTTCTCTTCATTTAACAACATTTTCTAGTTTATCGTGATGAATATTATGATCTACAGTGTCAAAAGCTGCTGATTGGAGGCTGCATGACCATCTGGAAAAGCAACCAGACAGTCACTGTTTATTCTTCACCAAGCAGTATGGTTGATGTCGAAGCCACCAGGCCAAAAAGCCCAGTTTGCAAACTCAGCTCTCTTTCCAATGAATAAAGAATAACTGTTTATTCTGTGCCAAGACTCATAAAGTCTGAACTGGCAGAACCCAAGATGCCTACTTAACTTACTATTGCACACACACACACACCATACACCTGACTAAGAAATACAAAGAGGTTGAACTAAGAAAACTACTGAAACTCTTGAACATTCAAAACCTTTTGTAAGAGAATAGCCTTAGGCCTTAAAACCAAGGAATACAAAACCAGTGAAAACAATCCATCCACAACACACAAAATTAAATCAGTTTAAAGTGCAACAGTATATGCAAAATACACTTCTGAAACGTAGAAGCTCATTTAAGACCATAAAACTTTAAAAATAAATGACTCAATAAAATAAATGAATCAGTAACAATGAATCAAAGAATCAATAAAAAAACAACAACCATAAAAAAATAAATAAATAAGAATAAAAAAATGAATTCAAAATAAATAAATAAATAAATTAATTAATTAATAATAATAATAATAATAATAATAATAATAATAATAATAATAATAATAATACAAAATAATAATAATAATAAAACCTATCCATTAATCTCGAAATGAAATCAGTCTAAAGTGCAAACATCTATGCAAATCGAGATCAGAAACACACCCCAGCTTTAGTATGCCATTGGTTCAATCAAACAATACTTGATTGTTCTAGTTTTGTGAGCCATATCAATAAATTAATTAATTATTTCTACCTAGAGGTAGCATATGTATAGAAAACAGCACTGGGCCTAAAACAGATCCTTGTGGAACACCAAACTTTTCTTCAGTATGCATAAAGCTGTCACCAGTTATATCTACAAACTGAAAGCAATCCGATATTTACATTTATGTAGTATGTATTTAATTAATAATATCAACATTAACCTAGAACAGTAAGTAAAGTTCACACACTGGGGTTTAGCCATATATTTATATGCATGGATTAGGTCCATAACCTAAAGCATTCTAATCACTAGATCAGTGTAAACACTGACATTTACACAATGAATGGAGCAGTCAAAGACGTCTGGCAAAACGGGGCCTGTTTAGTCTTGTTCCTTTACAACGCCCATCACGTACATCTACATCCTTTATGTATGTCTTCTGACTCTGAAGTATTGTGCACCATGTTACAAATGAACACAAGAAAGCTGAAGTAAATCATTTCTTTCCAGAAGAAACTGTGATTTAAAATATAAAGAAGTACAATCTGTTATTTTTATTTTGGGGGGGGGGTGATCATGTCATATCACATCCTAACACAGACAAAGATCCACAGTTTCCAGGCTTTGTGGATGAAAACATAGCACAGATACAGAAACTGTTGGGTTAAATGAGGTCAATCTTTCAACATCAAACTGTTTTTGACATCGACATGTGGGTTAAAAGATAAATAACACAAGGCTCCTGAGTGACGCACAACAGAAAAGAGTTTGCTTTGGTGTCAAGGGCTCACAAGTTCAAAATCCTGACGCCGTCACAGTTATCCGTGGCCCGGTGTCCAATTTGCGTGTGGAGGAATGACATACTCTATGTCCCTGTCAATAACAGAGACGCTAGCCAACTGTAGGTGTTCTATTAGATCATGTATGCAGAAGAGGGCCGATTGCGCTTTCCATCCTTTCAAACCCTCTCCATTAGCTGTCGTATGCTAAGAGAGAGCTGAATTGGGGATAAAAACACGATAGCAATGCCTTTTTTTTAGAAATAGGTCAAACAGAAGATTTGTAAGAAAACACAGACGGTTTAAGCAGACAATGTAATCGAAGAAACAAGGAACAGGAAAACACACTTACAGAAAGTAACCAATTATGAGGAAGAAGCAGAGGAGAAAAGAAGAAAAAAACAAAGCAGGAAGTAAGCAGGCAAACAAGGAGCTGATTGCCGTGGGAGCCGAAGCACAAGAAGCTAGACAGCAATCCTTCAGGGCTGGAATTTTGGGGCAAAAAAATTCATGAAAGCAGTTTACGAAAGGTCAAGTCTTGCATATTATTGACAGAGTTCAACGACTGCCCATCAACTTCCCTTGTGAGTGAGTTTCAGTGAAGGAGTTTTCTGTTCTTTTCTCAGTAAAGAGAAATGTGTCAACATTCCTTGAAGCACTGAGGTAACAAGGTCACTATTTTGTGGTGGAGCGTATACAATAATGGCTTTATCGAAGCAACACAGCAAAGACATCCAATCTACACGATCGGGGTGGCATTTTGTTCCCACTGATATTATGTCTGTAAAATAAAAGGTAAAAGATATTCTTTACAATAGTCAACCTTTGTGCCTAATTTAGAACGCTATATCACATGACTAAACCTTGATCAAAACATAGAAAACAGCACTGTTGCCTGTCTCAGCTTAATACTATACTTAACATTGAAATATAGTCATTAAAATATGTTAAGTATTTTTGCATTCACATTTTAGATCCATTTAACATTCCATTCTTTCCCATGTGGTTATGTGAAATGTCCATTTTAGTTTACAGTCACTCAGTCCTGTTACCTGAACACATTACCGCTATTAAATATTTATTCCTATGAATATTCCACAGGTCACATGGTCAATAACAAGAATGGGTGGAGAAAAGTGTCAGGAGTTCTGTGTGATAGAAAAATATCGGCAAGAATCAAGAGGAAGGTGTACAAGACAGTGGTGAGACCGGCCATGCTGTATGGTTTAGAGGCAGTGTCACTGAGGAAGAGACAGGAGTCAGAGCTGGAGGTAGCAGAGCTGAAGATGTTGAGGTTCTCTTTGGGAGTGACACGGTTGGACAGGATTAGGAACGAGTACATCAGAGGGACAGCTCATGTTGGACGTTTGGGGGACAGAGTTAGGGAGGACAGATTAAGATGGTTTGGACATGATCAGAGGAGGGAGAGTGAGTATACTGGTAGGAGAATGTTGGACATGGAGCTGCCAGGCAGGAGGCAAAGAGGAAGGCCAAAGAGGAGGTATATGGATGTAATAAATGATGATATGAAGCTAGTGGGTGCAAGTGTTGAGGATGCAGAAGATAGGGATAGGTGGAGAGAGATGATTCGCTGTGGAGACCCCTGAAGGGAAAAGCTGAAAAAAGAAGACATGTCCAATAACAAGGTGCATCATGCAAATTTCTAGGAAAGTTTCAGGAAGAAGAAAATGATGCTGAAAATGAGGAAATGATGAAAATTATGTTATTTTGATACTGAGGGCTGATGTCATTTTGAAAATGTCCAAATTGCAAGCTGAATGTATTTAATGTAATTGAGCAAAAATGTTCTTAGGTGCTTGGGTTATAATTGTTTGTTCTCCTCATCTGGAAATCACTCGTTGATGACGAGGATGGATCCACACGGACAGCCTAAAGGTCACCATAAAGATTACTGTGGATGGGGCAACACATAGAAACCGTAAACATGTCTGTGGATGTTCTTGCTTGGATGCTAAGAGCCATCTGGGGTCAAGTCTCCATCACTGAACAGTTAATAATGTTAACATAATAGCCTTCATGTTAAAGCTATAATGAATTTGGAAATGACTCTGATGCTCATCATTATAGGTTGTTTATTAAAATCATAAGTTCCTGTTTACACAATCACACTTTTTGACAATATAGTTTACATCTATAGCTATATCTATCTATATATCTATATCTATCTATATCTATCTATCTATCTATCTATCTATCTATCTATCTATCTATCTATCTATCTATCTATCTATAGATAGATACCAGATTCCCTTTTACCAGATATAAAAGGGAACCCATCTATATATATATATATATATATATATATCCTCTCAAGGTTTTATCAGGTTTATGCCAAATCAGTGCTGGACTACATTACCCATCAGCCCCTGCATGCCACATGACCTGCTCCCTACACCCACGCCTTCCAAATCTGTTCAAGTTCCACTTCATATCAGCCTCATGATCATGCTTTAGCTGATGTCTTGTCTTGTTTGTTGCTTTGCCTTGCTCCTAATCTGTATTTTTTTGTATTTCAGTTTGTATTTATTGTTTGTTTGTTCATTTTACACCTTCCACAATAAAAGTCTGCACCTGGAGCCTTTACAAATCCATGACAGGATTCTTCCTCTTGTCGTCTCGAGGAGTTTCTCCTTGCCCCTCACTCAACACTGGCTTGCTCATTAAGGAAAAATGTATACATTAATATCCAGAATAAATCTATATTTCTGTAAAGCTGCTTTGTGAAAATTGTTCATCGTGCTATACAAATAAAATAAAATTGGATTGAATTGAATATTTAGTAAGAATAGATGCTAGTTAGCCGTGTTTTGCTAAATCTGTGCTAAAAGAAAAAACGAACCTCAACCCTGTTACTGATTTCAGCAGCAAGAAACCTTCTTAAAATGAGATATTGTTGCCAGGGATGGGTTTCACTTTTTTTTTTTTTTTTTAGATTCAGTGGTGAAAATGTCATAAAAACAAAACATCTGTTTTTCAAAGACTTATAAAGCCTAAATAGCTCCACCATTATGGAATCACCCGCAAATCACATGTCTGTTCTCTGTCTATTTCGGTCTCATTGTTAGAAGCATAAACACCTCTAAAAACAGGCATGGAGACACGTGTGCAGCGTATCTCCCCCATGCACTCATTCACACATCTCCTCACCACGTCCATACACATGACCTTTATCTGAGAATGTGAACTAATCAATTCAGATCAAAGAGCTTCAGTTACGCATTCCTGGGGGACAGGAAGTAGCTGGTGGGACGTAAAAACGAGATGAACGATTCACGACTCTGCACGCATGTTGGTCAGTGTGGTTGGTGTCATAGTTACACGTTGTGATCTCCATGACCATTAACGTATATCGATTACACAAAGAAGTGTTCCATCTTTTTTTGTTTTCAAGCTTCAGGGCCTGTTGGAGTTTACTTGATGTGGTTTGTGACACGATATGTTTCAGGTAAAAGCATGCAGCATGAGGAACATGTTCAGAATAACTGCAGGGTAAAGCAGCGACAATACGTAATTTCAATACGTAATTTCAATTTTTAATTGAAAGAGTGTTCAAATGTTAATGTATATCTACATTTATTCCAACAGGTGCTGACAGGCATAAAGACTTTGCTTCAGAAAGACTTGAGTGTGATGAAACGTTCCACACTTTAAATCTTGATTGATCAGGAGGTCTTGAAATATGTTTTTATTGAAAACAAGGAAAAATAAACACTATATTGCCAAATGTTTTTGGACGTCTGCCTTTACATGCACATGAATGTAATATGGAGTTGGCCCACCCTTTACAGCTATAACAGCTTCAACTCTACTGGGGAGACTTTCCACAAAGTGTGTTTATGGGAATTTTTGACCATTCCTCTAGAAGTGCATTTGTGAGGTCAGGCACTGATGTTGGACGAGAAGATCTGACTCGCCGTCTCCGCTCTAATTCATCCCAAAGGTGTTCTATCAGGTTGAGGTCAGGACTCTGTGAAGTTCCTCCACACCAAACTTTATGCTGAAGCATTAAGAGTTCCTTTCACTGGAACTAAGGGGCCGAGCCCAATCCCTGAAAAACAACACCTGAATTCAATGAGTTGGAGGGGTGTCCCAAAACTTTTGGCAATATAGTGTATATCATTGTTATTACTGATATAGCAATTCAGGAGAGATCCAGATGAAGCACAATTGATCAAATTATGCTTTCTTATAAAAAAAAAAAGTCTGTCTGCTCTATTTTTTTAAGAAACAATAATACATTGGAAAGAAGAGCAATGTGGAAATAAAGGCAGAAAGGATTGTCTGTTCTGCCAAATGAACTGAAGGTATAATGAAAAGGATCCTAGAAGATTTTGAGCATTGTTTGAGGAGCAGGAAGTGGACAAAGGAACAATTTGTGTCTAGACTAATGATTCACAAAAAAATATTCGATTCATAATTATATTGTGTTGCTTTATTGTATCATGGTTTATCTCTACCTTTACCTAAAAGTCACTTCCTTTCCTTCCTTAACTTCCTTTTGTACCCCATGGTGGTGCTCCATAACCCTATTAGAGAAACACTGCTTTAGATGAAGAGCTTATAAAGTGGACATGATGAGACTCACATCTTTAACACCATATTAATACCACAGTCATGTGAGAACTCTGACTCAGCTGCTGACTCAGCAGAACAAACTTTTCAAACACACACACACACACACACACACACACTCACTCACTTGACAGACTTCTAATAACAGAGTGGAGCAGTGGGGCTGCATACGTGCAGATTCACATGGACACACCTTCCAACAATCACCTTCCAGTGGAGCAAATGGGGAAAAAATTACAATGTGGGATTTTATTAATACAAGATTCCCTTTTCCAGGGGCAAAAGCCGTGAATGGATGAGACAGACAGGGGAACTGAGGGAGGTTTCCATTTACACACCACATTAAAATGTGACTCAATAGTCTAAATAGCCAGCAAGTAGAAATCTATCTATCTATCTATCTATCTATCTATCTATCTATATATATATATATATATATATATATATATATATATTATAATACATCAACCATTGTTTATTTCTGTTCTTTAAAAGGTAAATTTTAGTTATTAACAGTTAAGTATACTAAACATCCACTTTATTAGGAACACCATGCTCATGCTCATCAAACATTGAGGTAGATGAGTGACGATAGCAGAAGTCTACATCAGGTTCAGCCAAGAACAAGAAACTCACCCAAACTGAACAGACTGGAAAAAGACAAGGTGATGTGTGTTCTATTCTTCAACTGCCCACTTTCAATAAATCTGTGTCAATTTCTTGTTCTTGGCTGAGGAGAGTGGAACCTGATGTAGTCTCCTTGTGCTGTCACTCATCCACCTCAAGGTTCTATGTTTTTGAGATGCTTTTCTGCTCAGCACGGGTGTACAGAGTGATTATATGAGTTACTACATGCAGCCTGAGCCAATTTTCCTCTGACCTCTCTTATCATCAAGGCACTTCTACCCACAGAACTGTTTCTCACTTGTGTGTGTTTGTTGTGAGTATTAAAAAGGATAAGAATAGTACAACAACTCAGTTGTGTTCTGGAGAACAAACAACAGGTACCTAGAAAGAAGGAGAGCGATCAACTGGCATGGATCAGGTTGCTAGGTACACAGATGCTAGTTCATCAACACATATGACTCATATTCTAAGAAATGGTGAACAAAGTGCGGACAGAAAACAGGACAAATGGGGAAAATTTTTCTGGCTTTGATTTCAAAGAATATATTGTTACTCCGTTGTGTTATTTTTTGACCTTTACTGCTCCTGACCTTTGTTTGGCTTTTGTCTTATTCATTAGCAATGGTACAGCATATGTGACTAATTCGGTAGGCTACTTTATTTAAGCAGCATCATGGGGGATTGTACTTTTCCGAATAAGTTAATCCTATTTCGGAAGCTTATGCTAATAACTACTCGGTTGAATATTTTCAAAACAAAAAAAATGCTGTGTAAGTGACAAGAAGTGATGTCACAGGGTGACGCGTGATGTCACATAATCAACAACAGGGTGGAGTAATGCAGTCATCCAGTGAGAGCACAAAACAACGTCTTTTATTCATCTGCATACTACAGCCATTTGCAAATGCTAACTATTTTTATTAATTAAAGAACAACTTATCAACATTTTTTATCAGTTTATAGTTACATGTAATGTAATGTAATGTAATGAAACATCCATTAAACAGGTTAGTTTTTAATCAGTTATGTTACTGGCCTGCACCTCAACCTGATAGAACACCTTTGGGATGAATTAGAGAGGAGACTGTGAGCCAGTCCAAAACTTTTGGGACGTCTGCCTTTACATGCACATGAATGTAATATGGAGTTGTCCCGCCCTTTGCAGCTATAACAGCTTCAACTCTTCTGGGAAGACTTTCCACAAGGGTTAGAAGTGTGTTTATGGGAATTTTTGACCATTCCTCTAGAAGCACATTTGTGAGGTCAGGCACTGATGCTGGACGAGAAGGTCTGGCTCACAGTCTCCGCTCTAATTCATCCCAAAGGTTTTTTATCAGTTCCTTCACACCAAACTCACTCATTCATGTCTTTACGGACCTTGCTTGGTGCACTGGTGTGCAGTCATGTTGGAACAGGAAGGGGTCATCCCCAAACTGTTCCCACAAAGTTGGGAGCATGAAATTGTCCAAAATGTCTTGGTATGCTGAAGCATTAAGAGTTCCTTTCACTGGAACTAAGGGGCCGAGACCAACGCCTGATAAACAACACCAGAATTGAATGATTTGGAGGGGTGTCCCAAAACTTTTGGCAATATTGTGTAATTCCACAACATGAAATGTAACAGTAAAGGGATAAAAAATGTACTATGTTGTTCTTGTCATCAAATTACTGTGGAAAAAGAGGAATAAAACACCTCACCTCATATGAACGTAACATCTACTGTAACCCCAATCTTATGACTCTTCATATGACTTGAGTTGTGTCAGTTTATGATACGTGTGAGACTGCACTGTACTGGAAAAGAAAATATGATGAAATGAAGGTATTTCCCAAAGTGAAATTGATAAGAGGAATGATGAGGCAATTAAATAAAGGTTATTGAGAAGTGACACTTTCCAAAGGGTTTTCTGTAGAGTCCTTAACCTCATTAGCTACTGCCATCTAGTGCTCTCACTTTCAGCTGTAAAAGGATTACAAATAGTGGGAAAATTACAAAGACAACCAAATGGGACGTTTTCTTGATATCTAATTCTAGTCCATTTATTTATTTATTAAAATCTGTTAGATTATTGAGTCGTGAATTCAGGCTTTTATTATGAAATGAAACACAGCGAATCCGGAAGTTTGGCAAAGTTTACGTTCAGAGGAGGGTTGTTTTGCTAGCTAGCTTTTGGATGTAAATAATACCAATAATAATAATAATTATTATTATTATAATAACGGGATATAAAAATGTCAGGGTTTTTTTAAGCTTGTAATATATTTATGCATGATTTCTTCAGTCATGGAGACGTCCTTAAAAGGTCTGTGAACAGTGTGCACGTGAGCTGTGAATTTGTTTACGTTTACTTGTTTGGATTAATTTGTAAATTGAAATTTGTTTACATTGACATTTGTTTGTATGGAATTTGTAAACTAAACTTTGTTTAAACGGAATTGTAAGCAAACAGCAGGGGCAACAGTGAGCTATGTGCTAATGTTTAATGTTTAAAGGGTTTAGCTAGCGGCTCACTGATATGGAATGATAAGAGTCTCGCGCACGTAACGGTTTAGAATTCGAATTTAACATTAACTGAAATCTCTGACCAGTGTCTATGGTCAGAGAAACAATTGGTTAATTTCCTCTATCAGCACAACACGACATGTTTTATTCCTTATTTAAGGACACTGTTTACTGATGTCTTTCTGTGGTCATGTAGGAAAGGCCAAGCGGAGACACCTGAGTGAAGCCGAGTGCAGCGGGTTGACCCAAAGCCTGACCGGAAGCCCTGCAATCACACAGCCTTTCAGTGTCAACCTCCATTATAAAGACCCTAACAAAGGTCTTCATCCCAGGAGCCCAACTAAAAGGAAACGTCCAGGTACCATGTCACGCCACAAACACACACTACACTACGATATGAAGTGGGTTCTCATTCCTCTGTATTGTATGTATCTCCAGGTCCATGGTTCGAGATATAACAGTACACAGTATGGCTCACATTTTTTGTGTGTTGTAGTAAATACACAGCACAGAACATGCATGCATATTATTGTCCTGTTTGTCTGATTCCTTTGCATCATTTCCTTCATTTCATTTCATAATACAACTGTAAATATGAAAGGATAACTGTAAGTGGTTAAGGCTCTGGCTTGTCGAACAGAAGATTCAGGGTTCTACCAAGCTGCCACCGTCGGGCCCTTGAACAAGGCCCCCTAACCCACCCTGCTCCAGGGGCGCTGTATCATGGCTCTGACCACAACCCTCAAGGATGCGAAGAATGAATTTCACTGTGCAGTGATGTGTATATGATCAATAAATACAACTTAAATAAGTTAACCTGATAGACGAATTTTTAACCGTTGTCCCTGGTCATTTCTTACAGTGACCAAAATGCATAACTTTATACCAGGAACATCACCATGGCTGAACATTATAGAACAAAATAATCTCCCTAGAGGCCAATAATGAGACAAACGGGGAGGAAGAATATTTCTGTTGCTCCGGAAAGCACCGCATTGCTCCTGGCTCACAAGAAGACACGCGGGTTGAGAAATCATGAGCGGACGAGTGGAGTCAACGCATTTGACTGGTTTTGAATGGATGAGTGATTTTGTGTCCACTCCCACTCCCATTGTTACCGTCTTTAGCCTCATTGTTTTCTGTGTTTTCAATTTTATGAGCAAGACCGCATCCTTGCTCTGCCATGGCCTTGTAGACAGCTCAGATTCAGCATCAGGGAGAAAAAATAGCTGTTTACACAAATACAACATCATTGAAAAGGTCAGAATGCAGCAAAAAAATATCACAATACTGGTATTGGTATTTGTATAAGTCCAGCTGAAATGTGTGTTATAATCATCAAACCAGGTCAGAAGTAGTAAAGCACCTAGCTGTATCACGTGGACAAGGACAGAAGTGAGAAATATTTTAAAGACTGGAAATGCTAGACAGCGAGTAGACTGAGGTTCGGTCCTGATCTCTGAGCGTCTGGAGATTTGCATGTTCTCCACATGTCCATGAAAACAAAATCACGTGAGTGAGTTGCTTGGCTCTAAATTGCCTTTAGGTGTGTAAATATCTAAGGTGTGTAGGTATCTAAGACGGTCTCTTGTCCAGGGTCAACATGACCATGTTGATTGTGTTCTGTAATTTGCTGGAAATTACTGTATATTATCTGTATATTGACCTGATCTTGATTTAATACTCCTGCGCTTTGTTTTGACTTTAAAGTGGCAGATGGCCGACAACAGAGAGTCATTACAGGATTCTTTCCGTCTACCGGAGTCCTGAGCAGCAGCCCGCAAAAAGGCAACACGGTGAAGACGGAGACCGGACTGAACCATCACGTCGTCCTGAAAGAGGAGGAAGAGGACCGGCACGAGGTGATGGAGCTCATGGAAGGCATTACTGAAGAGATGTTTGTGGATGTTGAGGAGTTTGAGACAGACACGTGTTCAGTAAAGAAAGAGGAGAACGAACAAGAGGAGATGGGGGCAGGATGCAGCAGTTGGGCTTCTCCTCCATCCCGCTGTAGCTTTCCTAATGGACCCGTGAAAAAGAAGGAAGAAGACGACGAAGAGTATGATGTGCAAAGTCTCCCTGATGCACATTACGGGTTACTGGGACTGAATCAGATGCTGCTGGAGC
This sequence comes from Hemibagrus wyckioides, assembly GCF_019097595.1. Classification (NCBI taxonomy): domain Eukaryota; kingdom Metazoa; phylum Chordata; class Actinopteri; order Siluriformes; family Bagridae; genus Hemibagrus; species Hemibagrus wyckioides. The sequence goes on along the minus strand of NC_080728.1, from coordinate 15,743,007 downwards.
CCCAGGGTCATATTCAGGACTTACCTGAAGAGGTACTGAGTGTTATTTTCGCTCAGCTCCCAGCCGATGATCTTTACCGCCACGTCAGTCTGGTGTGTCGGCGCTGGAGAGACATCGTCATGGACAGCCAGGTCTGTTTCCTTTACCTTGTATGTTACGTTTTTTTGAAGAATTATTAAGTGACCTCAGTTTGGACTGTCCTTTCTGCTCAAGTTTCTGCCATGGAAGAAGTTGTACTACAGATACCAGAAACATGAGGAGATGGCTGTGAGACAGCTGAACGTCCTCCTTGAAGACAACGCCATTGTCCGAAAGGATGATCTCTGTGTGCTGAACCTGGTGAGGTAAGGTCCAGGAGACACCCTGAAGGATATTTTTTTTATTAAGCAGCTTTCTTATAAAATCTGCTCTAATGAAAAGCTCAGGACTCCGTAAAGACCAGGAGAAAAGCTATTGATGTGGACCATGGGGTGGACAAGTCATAAACTTATTAGCTAACCAACCAGGCAAGTAGCTGCCCAGTCCCATGTATTTGTTGCCTGGAAAACTAATGCACATTCCTGCTTGTTCTGCATTCTAAAGAACACCAGCAACAATAAAGTCTTCTGTCATCCATACATGATAATTAATCCTCCTATAAGAATAGCTTTTAGCATCAGCCATATCGCATCCTTGCTGTTGAACCTACTCGTCCACTACGCAACTAAGAATAAAAAACTACTAGCCCATACATGACATCTTCTCGTCAACTAATCAGGTCCAGACTGCATTTCTACATCTGTCGATCATGTTGACTGTCATTTTTTTCTCAGAAGGACCCCTCTCTCATACATGAAATAAAGAGTTCAAGCGTAACTTCTGCCAGTTCTATAGACTGCCTTTTTCTCTGTTGGATCATGACGTAGTTCACACTTAGTTAAATTTTCCCCTTGCTCAGTCTTCCAACAAGTGAAGCAAATGTTGTTTTTTCGTAGCACTTAAGCACCTAAAAGTCCTTCCCCTGAGACACTGTAATGCTTTTCTGGTCCACTGGATCGTCTGGAGAGGACTGAAGAGGTGCTGGATGATGCAGGTTCAGTGGTTAACAGCACAGTCGGTTCACCTTCGATTGTTTTAAGTGTAAATGCAAAATACGTCACCGATTTCTCAAGGGTTATTCCGAGGGTTAATGATCTCAGGTTTTTTTTAAATAAGTGGAAGCCTTTCTTCAAAGGTAAACCCTCTTAAGTGAGGGTACATACTGTATTATAAGATTAATTCCACTCAGATATAGATATAAGTTTATTTCCAAAACCTGCTGTAAATTAATCCTGAAGACTAATGCAAATTTTTCACATTTATATAATTTTCAAAACTAGCTAATGGAGAGAGGATGGCTTAGTGGTGAACATATTTTCCACACACCTTCAAGGTTTGATTTCCACCTCGATCCTGCGTGCAGAGTTTGCATGTGTTCCCTGTATCTCAGAGGTTTCTTTCCTCAGTCCATAGACATGTGCTGTAGACTGACTGACATCTCTAAATTGTCCAGAGTGTGTGTGTATGTGCCCGGTGATGGGTTGGCACCCGGTTTAAGGTGTCCCATTCCATGTCCCCTGGGAAAGGCTCCACGTTCCCCATGACCCTGTGTAGGATAAGCAGATGGATGGATAGAAAACATGTAAAAACATAACTGAGTGCCAGTGAATACAGGTTACTGATGTTGGAATTGGCTAATATGTTAGAATTGTATTCCAGTGTACTAGTGGAAATGTAGTACACCACTGCAGCAGTTGAAACTGGGCAGCTGTTGTTGCAGGTACATGGCACAGTTTAAGCACAGCAGACGGGTGAACATGGAAGATGTTTTGCAGTGTGTGAAAAGCCATCGGCTCTATGCCCAGGCAGAGGCCTGCATCAAGCACAGGCTGCCTGACATAGAGACCATTGATGGGGTATGTAGAAATGAATTTTTTTGTGATTTCTTTGTGAGAGATAAGATAGTATTGCTAAACTTTGTGAAGAACAGAGCATGTTTTTAGAGTCAGGTTGATTAAACTGTTCATCTTTTTTATCTGACAGCAAACACATCAATCTTATACCACAACAATTTACCAACAGTTTTTTAATTTGATTGAAGAACATATACTTTTTATCTGTTTAAAGTTATGCTGAATGTTCTGGAACGAGTTAGTTCCTCTTATCACTTATCAGCTACAGTTCACAAGCTTATTATATTACTTTGTCTCTTCTACTATTATTAAGACTTAAAAATGCAATTTGTCACGTCATTCTCTGAGAAAAGACCCGTCTCAGATAACTTAAACTTACTGATTTGCCTATAATTGTTAGAAAACACTGATACTGGAGACTCTTCTTGTCAAGAATTTCACAAATATAAATAATAAAGTGACTGAGATTTGAGCCAATGCTGTTAAAGAGAATTAATCAACACTTCCTGACTTTCTGAGAATTCAGCATGGCTTTAATGTAAACTATATTATAGTTTTATATTGTTGATAAACAGAAAAATAATGATTTGAAATTGATGTGATGTAGGGACCAAACCCCTGGTCTGCCATGGCTCTGATGCTGATTCTCGCAGATGGAGTGAAGGATGTCCTGGACCTGGTGGCTCGTTTACGAACCTCTGGCTGTTTACTGACTCCAGACAGGATCTCAGAGTTCCTATGGGCTGTGGCTACACTTCTCTTCGCCATGAGGAACACTAACATTAACATCACTAACAGGTGAAAACAACTTAATAAAGTAAAGGCAAGAAAATGATGCTGGTGTGATTGATATTTCCTGTCACACCACCATGTGTGGATAGGATTGACAGAAAAAGGGTTGAAAACATTCTTTCTGTGTCTTCTGCCCCAATTAGGTGGCACTACAATATTTTTTATGTCTTGCATCTAATGGAGAATGCACCTCCACCTCTGAGTCATGATGACGGCAGGTACAGGGCCATTTTTCTGCTGTTTTAAACTGAGCATATTGGATATTGAGCACAAATATCAATTGTTGCTTCTGGTTTATTCACCTCACTCTCTCGGTGTTCAGAGAAAAGCAGATTTACATCACTCACGAGCAGCAGCAGATCCTCAATCACGACATTCAGAGACACCACATTGTCAAAATCATGGCTTTTGCTGGTAAGAGCCATTGAATTGAAATTATTTGCACCCTTACTCACCAGTTACTGCACACACGCTGTGTGAATGCCGTTAATTGTGCTGGTATTTTTATGTTACAGGTACTGGAAAGACGACGACTCTGGTGAAGTATGCAGAACAAAGGCCTCACTTGCGCTTCCTCTACATTTCCTTTAACAAGTCCGTGGCCATGCAGGCCAAACGCAGTTTTCCTTCTAATGTAGAATGCAGGACCATACACTCTATGGCCTACAAAGCTATTGGACACAGGTCAGTTTCTTAAATGTGTTTCAAACCATTTAGCCAGAAAGACCGTCTCATTTTGAAGTAATTATTTGCCAGTAAAGTTCTGAGTAAGAGTGATTATGAAAAGTGTTTTTTTTTTCTTTTCTTTTCTAGGTATAAAAATCTGAGTAAGCTGTGTAGTAATCTGAAACCGTTCACAGTGGCCTGGGTGCTTCCTAAGGGGCATGGTGGCTTTGTTAACGCCAAGGTCGTAACTGAAACCATCAACAACTACTGCTCCTCCACGGATGAGTGCATCGGCCCACAGCACGTCCCAGAACGCTACAAGAATACCAATGGGCTTGAGGAGTGCCCAAGTGAATCCAAAAAGAAGGTGTGCAGATATCCAGGTTATTCATTCATATAGACACGGACACGTACATCTTCCAAAATTGTTGTCCATAACATTGACATGAATGGGCATTGAGTAGTATTGATGCTTCACAGCTTCAGGGTCCTTGGTTTCCTTCATGTTCTCCAGCATCCTCCACCATCCTATAAACATGCTGGTTAGGTGGATTGTTTCCACTAAATTACCCCAAGGTGTGAAGGAGTGTGTGAATGTTTGTGCATATTGTGGCCTGCAATGGACCGGCATCCCATCCCTCCCATCCAGGGTATTCCCACCTCACGTTCAGGATCTAGATCCAGTATGAACCCTGACCAGGATTAAGCAGTTATTGAAAACGAATAGATAGGTGAACATGAACATGTGCATTAGGGGGCAGTGTTGTATGTACCAAGACAGAAGAAAGTCTTACACTACTGTCAATATCTTAAATGGCTCCATTTTTTTCAGTTTTTGCCTAGTTTAAGTAGACATCTCTTTTCCAATCCCATCACTCCCTGCTTAATCATACACTCTTTATTTAAAGCACAATACGCAATGCTAGATGTTTTTAATGGCTTCTCTGCAGGCCACTGTTTTACCCATAATCCCCTTCTCTGTGTCTTGATACAGCTACTTTCACACACCAACCTGCAAATTTAGCTCTGTGTGTGTCTCTTTCCAGGAGTTTGCACATGACGCACAAGACATTTGGATGAAAATGACTGAGCTGAGACCCACCAAGGAAGCAGCGTACCACATAACCCATGATGGTAGATTTAATAAAATCCTCACCTTAATTTGAGCAAAGATGAATATATGTTAAAGATGACCAAAAAGCGCTCACTTTGTGTCATTCCATCTAACCTTATGGAATTTTATTAGACCAGAGGCACACCCTTTTGCGGAAAAAAACCTGATCATAAATAGAACTGAGTTTTTGTTCATTAAATAATTAAATATTCTAATTGTTGGCCCATTGCTTACATATAATCTACACTTGTTTGTACAGGTTACCTCAAACTGTGGCAGCTGCAGAAGCCTGAACTCAAAGACTATGATTTGATTTTCATCGACGAAGCTCAGGATTGCACTCCAGGTACTTTCTGTGTTTTCAGACAGTTAGAGAGCGTTTACCCGAACCTTAAGCATTATGAGCTTTATCTATGTGTTTCTGCTTTTCTTCAGTCATCATGGACATCATGCTTTCTCAATCCTGTGGAAAGATCCTGGTTGGAGATCCCCATCAGCAGATATACACTTTCAGAGGAGCCATAAATGCATTACATATTGTTCGACACACACATCTTTACTACCTAACACAGGTACACACACACACAATTTTTTCCCTTTACTGTAGGCTTCAGTAGAATTGAACCTGTAATAATAAATCTATTCATCATTTGGATTATCGACCAAATTTTTCGTTCATGTCTTTAATCATGTTTGTTTCAGAGTTTTAGATTTGGCTCCGAGATCGCCTACGTTGGTGCGACCGTCCTAAATGTCTGCAAAAAGGTGAAAAAGATTTTGGTTGGTGGGCGTCAGGATGGTAGGTTTAACACACAGCATTACACAGTACACATGAGCAGTACTGTCCGAGTGTGTTAATTCCTCAGTGTTTCTCCAGGCATTGTGAGAGGTGAGGACAGTGAGACTCTGGACAACATAAGACAGGCTCGTACACAGGCTGGAGGAAAGGTGGCCATTTTGTGTCGCTGTAACGTAACCGTGTTCAGTGAAGCAGTGCGGCTCACCGATATTAACCCTAACTGCAAGATCCACATAGTCGGCGTGAGTTCTCATGATCTTGTCTTTATTTTTGTAGGATTTCTCACTGTTGTATGCACACATGGATAAAACTGTTGGTTAAAACCTGAGACAGTTTGAGGAGTAGGCCAAAATACTTCTCAACAGGTACAGAAGTCTCACTGAGAGTTACAGAAATCGCTTGATTGCAGTGATTGCCTCAAAAGGTTTATAAAACATTAAGCTAAGGGTTCCATCACTTTCATTCGTTTTTTTTTTTTTTTTTTTAAATGCTTCTGTTGAACCACAATTCAAAAGCAATGTCTCATTTTCATTAGTCAGTTTCCAGTAAATTTTTATTTATTACAGTAATCCCTCGCTACATCACGGTTCATCTTTTGCGGTCCCAGTATATCGCAGATTTTTATTTGGAACATAACTAATTTTTTTGCGGATTTTCCCGGTATATCGCGGTATCCGCAAACCTTATAGTGAATTGTTTTTATGTTGAAATAAGCTAATTTATTAATCAAAATATAATTATTAATTACAAAATATAAACTAATTAAAATAGAGTAAAATGCTAATAACATCAAATACTGTACAGGAAAGCGCGGTGCGGGGACGCTGAAAATCAAAATACAGTACGGCTGGAGGAACGAGTCTGGCCAATCGGAATGTCCCATTCATTTAATCACGGTTGTGATTGGCTGCTGGGAAGGGAAGCAGAATTCTCCAGCATCCCAGTTCTTCGCGTGTCACTGTCCTGAGTGTTTGGTTTTGTTCTGTGTACGCTGTATTTTTACGTTTTTTTTTTTGCAAGACCTATTACGTCGCCCAAACGCTCTGCACCTTCTAAGGCTTCTGGAAAGAAACACATACATACAGTACTCACTATAAATGTGATATTTCTACGAATTTACCCCAAAATTCATCCCATATATGCTTGCAAATATTTTCTGTGTGTGTTTAAAGAGTGTGGGAGGGACATTTACGGCTTAAACAATAAAATTTAGGGGTGGCATCTGTGTATCGCGGATTTTCGTTTATCACGGGCGGGTTTGGACCGTAACCCCCTTATGAACCGGGGATTCCTGTATTCATTTTGTCAGTTTCAAGTGATTTCAGTGACCATCATGGGTTTTTCTTTCTTTAATGACCAACAATTTTGTCCCTGTGTGTATATGTTTTGTTTTGGGTTTTTTTTTATGAGATTTTGTTGTTCTTGCTTTTTAGGGTGTTGAGAGTTTTGGTTTGAAGCAAATCCTGGATATCTGGATTCTGATGCAGCCAGAGGACAAACGTAGGAAAGGTGAGTCCTTTAGATCACAGTCATCAGGACTTCCATTTTTTTCTGTAAAAAGAAAGATGGTAGGTCAGGATTACTTGATGCTCGAGGAAATACTGTAGCAAAAAAATCCTAATGTTGAATTTACACCACATCCAGCTACAGTGTCATGTCCACACTTCAGAAATTCAGTTTTTGTATTTTTGAATAGAAACGTTATTGAATTCTTGTTAGAAACAATACAAAACCAAATATTCTTGTAAACATACAGTATTAGCAGAAATTCCTCCAGCTACCATACACTCCCAAATCCTGCTTGCAAAATCTTTGTGAATTTACTTTACATTACTTATTACTGGTTTATTATATGACCTCAGAGCATTAAAATGTGTCACAGCTGGGGAAAATGAGGAGTTGCTTGTGTGCTTTGTTTGCATGTTGCATGTTCATGAAGCTAAATTGTAGGTAGTTTTACTGATAGTTCATTAGAATGTTTAAACCTTTAAAAACAGATGCATGAAGCCACAGAACACAGGGAAAAATGTATAGGTTTTATAGAAGCACATGATTAGTTTGCCAACATTGCATTATGATCATACACACTGATCAGGCATAACAATATGACCTAATATTGTGTCGGTCCCCCTTTTTACCGACCCATCATGCACTGTGTATTCTGACACCTTTCTATCAGAACCAGCATTAACTTCTTCAGCAATTTGAGCAACAGTAGCTCGTCTGTTGGATCGGATCTCATGGGTCAGCCTTCACTCCCCACGTCCATCAATGAGCCTTGGCCACCCACGACCCTGTCACCGGTTCACCACTGTTCCTTCCTTGGACCACTTTTGATAGATACTGACCACTGCAGACCGGGAACACCCCACAAGAGCTGCAGTTTTGGAGATGCTCTGATCCAGTGGTCTAGCCATCACAATTTAGCCCTTCGTCAAACTCACTCTCATCCTTAAGCTTGTCCATTTTTCCTGCTTCTAACACATCAACTAAAAGGGCAAAGTTGCTCAGAATGTTATGGCTGATTTTGTATCATTTACATTTATGGCATTTGACAGATGTCCTTATCCAGTGCAACTTACTGAAGTGTTTTGAAATTTCCATTAATGAATACATCGATACTGGTTCATGTCACGGACTGAGAATCCATCTAAACACAATGCTGGGAGATCATATAGCAAGAAATGAGAATTTTCTCCTCTATTCCTCCTTATCTTCAGAAAGCTTGTGGATTAAGGATCCATTTATCAGGAGTTTCTGCAAAGAGAAGCTGGGTGGTTACGTAGGCCTGAAGAAGTATGCCACACACACGGAAGATCGTGAGCTGGAGGCCAAACTGTCAGTGGTGGAGAAATATAACAAGCGCATTCCAGAGCTGGTGGATCGGATCTATAACTGCGCTCAGAGCAAGCCGAACAGCGCAGGTTAGACACACCATCGGTTATCACTAACTGAGTAATAAGTGTGATTTCCACAAATAGTTTAGTGACAGTTGTTTGAATCTCATTAAATGCTTATAATACTTAAATGTTTTTTTAAACTGGTTTTACTTTTTACACCTATGTTATCAGGCAGATGTCTTTATCTTATCTTTGTTTTGCAGATTATATCCTAGGCACGGTGCATAAATCTAAGGGTCTGGAGTTTGACACGGTGGTGGTGATGGATGACTTTATAAAAGTGCCCTGCTCCAGACACAACCTGCAGAGAATGAACATTAACCCAGGTTCATACTGCTTTTTCATTTCTGCTCTGTGTGTGTGTGTGTGTTAGAAGTAATCGTTCAATAGATATGTGCAGTAAACCCTGTCTCTGTAGGTGTCAGAAGAGCTGATTCAGATGAGTGGAACCTGCTGTACGTGGCCGTGACTCGAGCTAAGAGAGCGCTGTACATCACCAAGAGCGTGAGCAACATCCTCACACTGGCAGGGGTGAGTAGTCCTTCCTTTATTTCACCTGGAAGGACAATAAAGACCATTAAACTTACAGTGGATGTGACTTAGTATATCAGGTCATTGTTGTACATATTTGAACTGCAAAATGCCATTGTGTAATTTGTATTTATTCACAAAAGAAAAACAGTTAACTCCATTAATCTCGGCACCCTTTAAGAAGTCTCCCCAGTCATTTAAGTGGAAAATTTGACATTTGGAAAACATTACATCTTTTGCTCATGTTTTAATGCATGTTTTGTGTTCTGTAGTTTCAGCAAAAGACATACCCACGACCTGAGCCAGACTTTTTGCAAATCTTAGTTTGCAATTTCCTCCACATTGCACATTTTGCACTTTATAACAATATAAAACAATATTATACTCATTTCATTCATATCACTGTATTTCATATGCTTTCAGTATTTCATACTTCGACTATTTATTTTCGCCAGTGTCATTCTCTACATTTCTTTATATTTTATTATATTAAATAAATTAATATTAAACAAACAAATATTAATTATATTTTATTTTATTATTCTATTTTTATCTTGTTGATTTTTCAACAATTTTTATTTTTCTATTTAATATAACAGACAATCATAAAAGCACTTCACTACCTGTCCTAATCAATTTCAATTCAATTTATTTGTATAGCGCTTTTAACAATAGACATTGTCTCAAAGCAGCTTTACAGAAGTATAGAAACATCATTAAAAAAAATGATTAAGTTACTATTTATCCGTAATGAGCAAGCCTGAGGGGACAATAACAAGGAAAAACTCCCTGGGATGATATGAGGAAGAAGCTTTAAGAGGAACCAGATTTAAAAGGGAACCTCGTCCTCATTTGGGTGACACTGGACAGTAAATAATGTAAATGTTGATAATCTACTTTCTACAATAGCAATAGGAACTAGTAGGTTAGTGTAGTTTCATTATAGAGTTCATTATAGACTAGGCACTAATTCCTTCCTGCCGAAAGCTGACTGATGCAACAGCAGTTCAGAGACACACTGATAGTCTCCATGTGGTTCTATTCACAGCAGTCCTCTGGGTCAGTATATTCTGATGTATGTTTTCATGTTTGTCTCTGGTTGTAGGAATACTTTCTGAGATTTGAGCTGACGAGTATGCTTTTAAATAAGGATCAGCATCGTCGATGCAGCACCAGAGAGTGTCCCAACCTCATCACTACGGGGTCACCGCTCAGCATGCACAGACTCCCTATCAGATACGTACGTCCCACACTCAGGATTCTGCATTGTGCACTGGGCTTCGTAACTACACATATAGCTGCTATAATCTGTGTGTGTGTGTGTGTGTGTGTGTTCCAGATGGACGCTGCAGAAGAAGGCGGTGTTCTCTGCGCTACATGTGTGGAACAGCGTGTAGGTCCTGCAGCCTATCTTCTTTCTCCACCTGAGACCATCAAGTTTATGCATTACACAGAGGAGCGACCTGATCTGCCTGTTAACATCGCCATGCTGCTGGCTCTGCTCTAACAGGACAAACACACCATTTTTGTACTGTGGATATGTAAATGGTATGTAGAGAGAGAGAGTGTGTGTGTGTGTGTGTGGACATGCAAGCACAGACTGTATCTTTAAATTTTCTTTTTGTGTGTGTGTGTGTGTTTCTGTGCCTAAACACTATGATCCACTTTGAGGCAGCTGGCATTTTTACATATCATATAGTATTTTATTTTCCAGTCAGTGCTTGTTATAAAACTTACGAAGCTGTGCTTGCAGTAATCAGTGGCGTCACATGTCTAGTGAGATACATTTAACAACCATATTGTTTTATACTAAATTCAAAGCCCAAAGTGAAGTGCACACTTGTTTGTGAAGTGGTTTGATTTTAGAAAAACAAGAAATTTTATTCATACCAACAAGATGCACTATATTACCAAAGATTTTGGGACACCCCTCCGGAGACTGTGAGCCAGGCCAAAACTGGGATGTCTGCCTTTACATGCACATGAATGTAGTTCATGGAATGAATGGAGTTGTCCCACCCTTTGCAGCTTTAACAGCTTCAACTCTTCTGGGAAGACTTTCCACAAGGTTTAGGAGTGTGTTTATGGGAATTTTTGACCATTCCTCTAGAAGCGCATTTGTGAGGTCAGGCACTGATGTTAGACGAGAAGGTCTGTCTCTCAGTCACGGCTCTAATTCATCCCAAAGATGTTCTATCGGGTTGAGGTCAGGACTCTGTGAAGTTCCTCCACACCAAACTCACTCATCCATGTCTTTATGGACCTTGCTTTGTGCGCTGGTGTGCAGTCATGTTGGAACAAGAAGGGGTCATCCCCAAACTGTTCCCACAAAGTTGGGAGCATGAAATTGTCCAAAATGTCTTGGTATGCTGAAACATTGAGTTCCTTTCACTGGAACTAAGGGGCCGAGCCCAACCCCTGAAAAACAACACCTGAATTCAATGATTTGGAGGGGTGTCCCAAAACTTTTGGCAATATAGTGTATTTTGTGGAAAATATTAAAAAACAGATAAAAAAATAAATTCTTTTGCACCATTGAAAACTAAAGTATCAATAAAATCCAAAACCAATGGAGATTCTAAACTCATGCAAATGATGGTATAGTGAAGATATAAAGACAGGTACTTGGTAGAATCTAATGAGTGCAATACTTTTACTATTCTGTTTTTCTTTTCTCTCTTTAATTGTACTGCAGGAGTGCTGGAGGTTTCCTGGAGCAGGACGCTGCCAGTGCATTGTTTCCTGTCTCACATTGTTGTAATCTTCATGTGCAAAGTTTCAGGATTATGCCACTGAATAGAATTTTGTTTCACACTCCTCCTTTATCATTTTTACTGTATAGGAAGCTCTGATGTGTGTCCTCCAGAGGAACAGATAAAATAGTTTTCTAATAATAAGGTGAGATCTTTTCAATTCGGACTTGCTCATATTGTTGATGTGCCAATGGACCTGAATGTCATATTAATTTTTTACAGCCTTTTGCACTATACACTTTGTACAGTGTGTATATTCATATTATCAGAGTTTTTTATGTTTTTTAATCTGTTCAGTGTATATAAAGAATGGCACATTGTACTTAAAAACACCCATGTCTGTAAAATATCTTGTCATGAAGATGTGTGTTGATTTACATGAAGAACTTCTTTTGGAAACTAAGAAACTTTTATAATCAGGAATGCATTTCAAATCTAAAAAAGAGTTTTTTATTTGCCTGTTGCTTTTATTTAAAGCATCTTACAAGTGAGAAGTTGGAGGAGGTGTAAGGGTTCTCACCCCTTATTGGCAGCTTGGAGGTGCAGGAATTCATATATGCATCCTTCCAATAAGTAACGTGTGATGCCACTTTGAGAGCAACTGATCCTAATGCAGGTGTGTAAAGATCATGCCCTTTATCTGTTGTGGATTAAAGGACTAAATATTGTCTTTACATTCCACAGTGGGTTTTTTTTTTTGTTTGTTTCTTTTTAGTTGATTTTTAGGGTTGTGGAGACTTAAAATCACTTAATAGACACCACCTCTGACAGAAATAACGGTACAGAAAGTCATTGTTGAACACTGAAATAGCCCAGCATTAAAGAAAGCTGATCTCTCGCTACATGAGCTAGAAGTGACCATCACTGCCCTCAACAAGAGAGCTGACTCCCTTGAAGAAATAATCCAAACACCACTGAAGAGTTGAAATCATCCCTCCTCTTTGTCAACGCAGAAATTGTGGATTAGCAGAAATCTAAAGTCGAACTAACAGCCAAAGTTGCTAAACAAGGAAGCGCTGTATCTCAGTAGGAAAACAGAATCGGTGATTCCCATACAGTCAGTGAACTATGGAATTGTAACAAATTTATTATCAGACCTGAGTCATACAGGAAGTGAATTTGGTGCTGAATCAAATGCAGCAGGTACTGTATCGAATGCAGCAGATACTGGATCAGGTGCAGCTGGTGTTAAATCAAATGCAGCAGTTACTGAATCAAATGCAGCAGTTACTGACTCAGATGCAGCAGGTACTGGATCAGGTGCAGCAGGTGTTAAATGCAGCAGTTACTGAATCAAATGCAGCAAATACTGAATCAAATGCAGCAAATACTGGATCAGATGCAGCAGGTACTGGATCAGATGCAGCAGGTACTGGATCAGATGCAGCAGATACTGAATCAAATGCAGCAGATACTGGATCAGATGCAGCAAGTGTTAAATCAAATGCAGCAGGTACTGAATCAAATGCAGCAGATACTGGATCAGATGCAGCAGGTAATGAATCAAATGCAGCAGATACTGGATCAGAGGCAGCAGGTGTTAAATCAAATGCAGCAGGTACTGTATCAGATGCAGCAGATACTGGATCAGATGCAGCAGGTACTGAATCGAATGCAGCAGGTACTGTATCAAATGCAGCAGATACTGGATCAGATGCAGCAGATACTGGATCAGATGCAGCAGGTGTTAAATCAAATGCAGCAGGTACTGAATCAAATGCAGCAGATACTGGATCAGATGCAGCAGGTGTTAAATCAAATGCAGCAGGTACTGTATCAAATAAAGCAGATACTGAATCAAATGCAGCAAGTGTTAAATCAAATGCAGCAGGTACTGAATCAAATGCAGCAGATACTGGATCAGATGTAGCAGATACTGGATCAGATGCAGCAGGTGTTAAATCAAATGCAGCAGATACTGGATCAGATGCAGCAGGTACTGAATCAAATGCAGCAGGTAATGACTCAAATGCAGCAGGTGTTAAATCAAATGCAGCAGGTACTGAATCAAATGCAGCAAATACTGAATAGAATGCAGCAGGTAATGACTCAAATGCAGCAGATACTGGATCAGATGCAGCAGGTGTTAAATCAAATGCAGCAGTTACTGAATCAAATGCAGCAAATACTGAATCAGATGCAGCAGGTACTGGATCAGATGCAGCAGGTACTGGATCAGATGCAGCAGGTACTGTATCAAATGCAGCAGATACTGGATCAGATGCAGCAAGTGTTAAATCAAATGCAGTAGGTACTGAATCAAATGCAGCAGATACTGGATCAGATGCAGCAGGTAATGAATCAAATGCAGCAGATACTGGATCAGATGCAGCAGGTGTTAAATCAAATGCAGCAGGTACTGTATCAAATGCAGCAAATACTGAATCAGATGCAGCAGATACTGAATCAAATGCAGCAGATACTGGATCAGATGCAGCAGGTACTGAATCGAATGCAGCAGGTACTGTATCAAATGCAGCAGATACTGGATCAGATGCAGCAAGTGTTAAATCAAATGCAGCAGGTACTGAATCAAATGCAGCAGATACTGGATCAGATGCAGCAGATACTGAATCAAATGCAGCAGATACTGGATCAAATGCAGCAGGTACTGAATCAAATGCAGCAGATACTGGATCAGATGCAGCAGATACTGAATCAAATGCAGCAGGTGTTAAATCAAATGCAGCAGGTACTGAATCAAATGCAGCAGATACTGGATCAGATGCAGCAGATACTGAATCAAATGCAGCAGATACTGGATCAAATGCAGCAGGTACTGAATCAAATGCAGCAGATACTGGATCAGATGCAGCAGATACTGAATCAAATGCAGCAGATACTGGATCAAATGCAGCAGGTACTGAATCAAATGCAGCAAATACTGAATCGAATGCAGCAGGTAATGACTCAAATGCAGCAGATACTGGATCAGATGCAGCAGGTGTTAAATCAAATGCAGCAGATACTGAATCAAATGCAGCAAATACTGAATCAGATGCAGCAGGTACTGGATCAGATGCAGCAGGTACTGTATCAAATGCAGCAGATACTGGATCAGATGCAGCAAGTGTTAAATCAAATGCAGCAGATACTGGATCAGATGCAGCAGGTAATGAATCAAATGCAGCAGATACTGGATCAGATGCAGCAGGTGTTAAATGCAGCAGGTACTGTATCAAATGCAGCAAATACTGAATCAGATGCAGCAGATACTGGATCAGATGCAGCAGGTACTGAATCGAATGCAGCAGGTACTGTATCAAATGCAGCAGATACTGAATCAAATGCAGCAGATACTGGATCAGATGCAGCAAGTGTTAAATCAAATGCAGCAGGTACTGAATCAAATGCAGCAGATACTGGATCAGATGCAGCAGATACTGAATCAAATGCAGCAGATACTGGATCAGATGCAGCAGATACTGAATCAAATGCAGCAGATACTGGATCAGATGCAGCAGATACTGAATCAAATGCAGCAGATACTGGATCAGATGCAGCAGGTGTTAAATCAAATGCAGCAGGTACTGTATCAAATAAAGCAGATACTGAATCAAATGCAGCAGATACTGGATCAGATGCAGCAAGTGTTAAATCAAATGCAGCAGGTACTGAATCAAATGCAGCAGATACTGGATCAGATGCAGCAGGTGTTAAATCAAATGCAGCAGGTACTGAATCAAATGCAGCAAATACTGAATCGAATGCAGCAGGTAATGACTCAAATGCAGCAGATACTGGATCAGATGCAGCAGGTGTTAAATCAAATGTAGCAGGTACTGAATCAAATGCAGCAAATACTGAATCGAATGCAGCAGGTAATGACTCAAATGCAGCAGATACTGGATCAGATGCAGCAGGTGTTAAATCAAATGTAGCGGGTACTGTATCAAATGCAGCAAATACGGAATCAGATGCAGCAGATACTGGATCAGATGCAGCAGGTACTGAATCGAATGCAGCAAATACTGAATCGAATGCAGCAGGTACTGAATCAAATGCAGCAAATACTAAATCAAATGCAGCAGGTAATGAATCAAATGCAGCAGGTACTGAATCAAATGCAGCAGATACTAATACAGTGGGTAGGTACTGTTACAGTACATGATTTCAAATGCACACAGGTACCATTCATACGGAAATGTGGGCATGTGGGCGAAGCTTTAAGACACAATTCGTCCAACACATCATCCATCATCACAGAAATGCAGTAACACTGCTCTTTAAATTGACTTTAAACCATGATTCAGTGTCTGGAAATTAACTGACAGGCAAATCCAAATGTAAACAACCAATTTCACACTCCAAAAATCTACTGAAATCATTATGGCTGTTATGTCATGCCATGTTGTTAGTTTACTGTATGTTAAGTAAAAAAAGACAATTTCCTCCAACAATAAGTGGTATAAAACCCGAGAAATACGCCCACCCTACTCTCTGAAACTTGAATTGAGGATTATTCATCCATTTATTAATGTCAGCTAGGCTATTTATACATTCTAAACAGATTTGTAGCTCAAAATGTGGAATTCTTGGCCAAAATTATCTTGGCTCATACTGTTAAGGTCTGAAATAGGAAGAGTATATAAGGGTTCAAGAAAGATTTGGGATTGTAACTCTGCCTCGCATCCTATAACAGCAGGCCCTTAAGTGATTTATTCCATATTAATACATGTTAAACATGACCAAAACACTATTCCAATAGTAACATTAGTGTGTTGTTCACGTTAACAAAAGCAATACTTAATGTCAATTAACGCATTTTTACTGTAAAGCATTAACCACAATAGTTACTTAATGATTTATTCATGTACAGTCTACAAAATTTAATTCCTTTTGTGTGTTTTCTACTGCAACTCAATTTAATTACGGAAAGCACAATGTGATATATTAATGGTGGCTCAAGTGGTTAAGGCTGTGGGTTGTTAATTGGAGGACCAGGGTTCGAGCCCTAGCACCACCAAGCTCCACTGCAAGGCCCTTAACCCTCCCTGCTCCAGGGGTGCTGTATCATATCTACCCCTGTGCACTGACCCCAATTTCCTCAGCTGGGATATGTGAATTCTTTCAGTTCTAGCCTGAAGAAACGGTTTATTACGAGCCTGCCACTTACATACCTGGCAACATCTTTGCCCGTCAACCACTACCCCGTCTACCACCGTGTCTACTACCCGGTCCAACCACCCTACCTCTACCACCAACCCTCAGTGGCAGAAGCTGTTGAAGATGAATGTTTTTTCCCAGCTTCAATACCACCAGCCAGTTCTGGCAGAACCTACGTTTGTTCCTGAACCAGTGCCTGAGCCCGACTTGGTGCCTGTGCCCAAACCAGTGCCTGACCCCGACTTGGTGCCTGTGCCCCAGCCTGTGCCTGAATCGGTGCCTGTGCCTGAACTGGTGCCTGTGCCTGAACTGGTGCCTGTGCCAAAAAAAAGATGTGACAAAAAGATGATGATCTGGGAGCAGAAGGAGAAGGAAATTAGAGAGAAGAAGATCCGGAAGGTGGTAGAGGCTGTTGAAGACCAGTGCTTTTTCCCCATCTCCCCAGCTTTAATACCACCAGCCAATTATGGCAGAACCTATGTTTGTTCCCGAACTGGTGCCTACTCCAGAACCGGTCTCTGTGCCCAAACTATTGCCTGCTCCCAAACCGGTCTCTGTGCCCAAACTATTGCCTGCTCCCGAACCGGTCTCTGTGCCCGAAATGGTGCCTGCTCCCGAACCGGTCTCTGTGCCCGAAATGGTGCCTGCTCCCAAACCAGTCTCTGTGCCCGAACTTGTGCCTGCGCCCGAACCGGTGCCTGTGCCCGAACCGATCTCTGTGCCCAAACCAGTGCCTGCGATTGAGAAGGTCCTTCAAAATAGGGAAAGAGTTGAAAAGCTCTTGTACCAAAAGAAGCCAAACCTAAGGCAGATTTTAGAGGAAGATAGAGAGAAGAAGAAGATGGAGGTGGTCCTCAAGCAGAAACAGGAAAAGACAGAACAAGGTGGGTAAGTAATGGAGAAGAAGGACAGGATTGAGGAGATCCTTCAAAAGGTGAAAAACGTTCAAAAGCTCTTGGACAAAAAGAAGATTATCCTGGAGCAGAAGGAGAAAAAAATTAGGGAGAAGAAGATCCTGAAGGTGGTAGAGGCTGTTGAAGATGACTGTTTTTTCCCGTCTCCCCAGCTTCAATACCACCAGCCAATTCTGGCAGAATCTATGTTTGTTCCCAAACTGCCCGAACTCGTGCCTGCTCCCGAACTGGTGCCCAAACCGGTCTCTGTGCCAGAACCAGTGCCTGCACCCAAACCGGTCTCTGTGCCCGAACCAGTGCCTGTGCCCAAACCCGTGCCTGTGCCCAAACGGGTCTCTGTGCCCGAACCAGTGCCTGTGCCCAAAGCCGTGCCTGCAATTTAGGAGGTCCTTCCTAATAGGGAAAGAGTTAAAAAGCTCTTGCACCAAAAGAAGCTGATCCTAAGGCAGATTTTGGAGATAGAGAGTGAGAAGAAGAAGAAGATGGAGGTGGTCCTGGAGCAGAAGGAGGAAAAGACAGAACAAGTTGGGGAAGTATTGGAGAAGAAGGACAGGATTGAGGAGATCCTTCAAAAGAAGGAAAAAGTTCCTTGCTCTTCAAAAGAAGGAAAAAGCTCTTGGACAAAAAGAAAAGTTGTTCTTTAATTAAAACAACCCCCATAATTACACCATTGTCAATCCTTAATCATCACCAATAACATAACCAATCATCACCAATAAGATTTATTTTACTTTTTATTTAAGTGGGTTTGTTTAAATGTTTCCCGCCCATATTTACAAAGCCACACCCCCAGGATCTCAGGTGACCCTTGTGTAAAAATAACATTTTAAAATCAGGACAAAACCCAAACCACTTCATATTCAGTATCTATGCTCCCTGCACAGGGTAAGTTAATGACACTGTAGAAGATATTTAGTGAACTTTCCAGCTAATGAGTTTTATCTTGGTGTTTTGGTTTGAACTCAGCATTGTCCTCACTTTCACTAAGATGAAATTATTGGCACCCTTTGGTCGTTTTTGTTGACTAACTTGCTATTATGTAACATTATGTTGTGTGCTCAATAGTTCTTCCTTTGAGCGACAAGAGCAACATCACAACATGTAGAAATGACTTTTAATCTAAAAAATAAATTAAAACATTCATACAGTAAAGCTGGAATCAGTTTGTCCACATTTCCTCTATCCATTCAGTTACAGCACCATTGTGTTTTATTTTTCATCGACTGGTCATTTTAGATTATAAAAAACCAGTGGCATAAAAAATACTACATCAGCAGGAAAGAATCACCAGAGAGAAATCAATTACAAGTCAAATTAAAGCAGCAAGCAGCATTTTTTAAGTTTTCAAGCACCCAGATTCTGCATGTCGTACATTTACAGACTGTTTGGAGTGTTCAAAATTCTTTTGATAAATGCTGTGAGGTTTACTCTGAAGATGACGTGCCAGATTTGCTGACCAAGAAAATTAGAGGAGTAAAGTTTCCGAGAAAATCCAAGATAGCGGAAAATCTATTCAGCCAAAAATGGCTGGCTTTTACATGTTGGATACACAGTTCAAAAGTTATAACCATAAATGGTCATATTGGGTCAAATTTGACCCCATGGTGGACCCCATTTCACACCTAGGCCTTCACTGGTGTCCTTCCTGAATTAATGCACCTCTATACCATCATTATGATGCCACCATGGACGTCGCTAGGCCATTTTCTACTTATTTTCTCCTAAAATTCTGCGATTCTCCATAAACTGTACACAAATTGGTGATCTCCTCAGTCCCCTTTAAATTTCATGTGAAAACAGCGGCAGACTTCGCCTCTTCCCCGTCTTTCAGTGCGTTCTTCAATCCGCAGACCGCTGAGTCGCAGAGCAAGGATCAGAGGACAAGTGTGTGTGTGTGTGTGTGTGTGTTTGTGTGTGTAATCAGAAAGACTCGTATTTGGCTTGTTCAGTACTCAAATGTTATACACATCTATGCAGTACAGTGGAATGCTGCAATGAGTTTACCATCCTACCCTGTTAGTCAAATATTTATTTAATTTAATTAATTTATTTATTTTTTACTATTATACCCTCATTGGGCACTGCGCCCCCTTAAATAAAAATTCTAGAATCGCCCCTGGACGCCACGGCAATTGATACTAATCCCCCGTTAAATAGCAAAGTAAAAAAGAAATTAGTCTACAGTATTTCACACCTCACAAGGAATAGTCAATTTTATTACGGTTACTCTTCTCAAAAAACACATTCTTGATGCCGTATGCAGCAAACTGCAATCTCCGGAGGACGCAGCATCCGAAATGAGACACAGCGAATATAGACACAATGTATATGGGCGGTTCGCTGCCTCTGACTACTCCAATTATCCAATCAAAGGACGGGAAATTGCTGACGTAATCGTATGCCTGCTAGATGGCCCCAGTGACGCCAACTCGAAATCTGATTGGTTATTGTACAGTTTATTTTAAGCTACAGGCGCCTGCACTACTGATTCTGAAGGCCTTAAGGTAGATTTTCATTCTGGTGACACATGATGTCAGCCACTGGCTGAAATATGATTGGATAAATACTCTTATAAATATACACTACTGGAAGTAGCGCAACCGGGAGAAAAGCTATGAAATGTAGAGAATAGACTATTGGGAATAATTTAATACACATTCATAGAAAAATATATTAAATATATTAAAATGCAAGTCAGTGATTCAGATCACTGCTGTTTAGGCCAGCAGAGAAGGCCTTGCTGACCGTGACAGCCCACCACTGACTCCACTAGATCCCTGAAGGTGTGCTGTGGTATCTGGCACCAAGATGTTATCACCAGATCCTTTAAGTCCTGTAAGGACTTAAGGACTCACATCCCACAGATGCTCGATTGGATTGAAATCTGTGGAATTTGAAGGCCAAGTCAGCATCTCAAGCTTGTTGATGTGCTCATCAAACCATTCATCTCACCTGCTCAGAATGTTATGCCTTATCAGTATAGGTCTTAAAGCCCAACGCAAAAGATTCAACGATTCCATATTATTGTTGCAAATGGTTGATAACTCTAACAATGCAGCATGACAAAACCAAAAAAGACGAACATTAATGAACGAAATTAACTCTACAACACGTAAAACTAAATTTATTTTAGTATTATTTTAATTAACTTATTTATAACCGTATATATTTTGAAACATTCCCTTTAAATTTTTTACCAAGTAAACTGAACATTCCCTTTAAATGATGAAACATTCCCTTTAAATTTTTACCAAGTAAACTGAACATTCCCTTTAAATGATGAAACATTCCCTTTAAATTTTTACCAAGTAAACTGAACATTCCCTTTAAATGATGAAACATTCCCTTTAAATTTTTACCAAGTAAACTGAACATTCCCTTTAAATGATGAAACATTCCCTTTAAATTTTTAACCAAGTAAACTGAACATCCCCTTTAAATGATGCGAACTACAAAGATCGCTAAATAGCTGTCTGAGCTCGTTGGGGAATATCATTGCACGTCTTAGAATAGTCTTTTCGGAACATAATGTTACATTTTGTAAAAACTTTTTGTAATCTATTTAGGTTATTTTCGGTAATAAAGCTAAAAGAAAACTTACCTGAACCAGAGAATATCCAGCTTCTGCCACAGCTCAGTTAATGAGGGGAAACAGACTGCGCATGCGCAATGACAACATTAAGTTTCAAAACATTAAGTTTCCTCAAATTACTTGTTTATTTGCAGTGGGCAAAACAGTAGTAAATATTTTATAAGTAAATTAATTATAATGATTAATTATACAAAATCCTGCTAGTTTGCGTAAAGCATGCCAGTATTTCTAGTGTAGATAGGAACATATAGGCTCTGTTCCAGTTTCCTAAGAACATTAATCACTACATGTACTGTAACCAATAATATACAGTCATAAATGTTCGACTACGTTTAGTCTCGCTTGAACAAGACCGGACACAACTGTATGGGAAAAAAAAAATCACTAACAGCTGGAATGAGTTTGTAGCACGCGCTTCATACAGCTGAGTGTCTATAAAGGCGCGGGTACAGGGCAGAACACGTCTCCTGGGGTGAGTATGAGAAAGAGGCATAATTCATAAAAATAACAATAATAATAATAACAAAAGGAGGTTATTAAAGTTAATAACGCACAGCGGTTAATAATCAGTCCTGACTGATGCCGATATTAGCGGCTCTAAGGCGGATTCATTCCGCTTTCTATAAAATGAGTAGTAATAAAAAAAAGGTTGCCAAATCCTCAGGAAAAACTTTGATGAATTGATGAAGCTTGACATCTCGGACTGCTCATTACTTCCGTAGAAAAGCCTGGGATTGAACAAAGAGAGTTACATTTGTTTGCTGAAGTCGGAAATTTCATACTTGTGTACTCGATAGTAAAGTAGTAGATGAGAGTACAGAGAGCGGTCCAGACTTAGAAAGCTCCTACTAGTCTACTTAGTGCGCTAGTGTGAGGTTTGGGATGTGGCCGAAGTCTGAAGAAGAACAAGAAAAAAAGGTTGCTGCTCAGAAATCGGTGTAAAACAAACTAAAGGAGCGAGAAATTTACGTTTAGGGGTGTGTAAGTCAATCCTACAGAGATATAACCTGAAATAATTATGTTATACCTGAAATAATATATTAATGTATTAATCAGCTGCACCAATGTGTTTAAAAAATATTTTTAAAAAAGATTGCATTCAATTCATTTAATCCTGGTTTTGTTTTTTAGAGTAAAATTTACTAACTTGAATACTGTTACAACATCCAACCATTTTAGTCACAGTATTCCCTGTTGAAAGATACAGCTTGGCCTAAAGATGTACCACCGACCTAAGCATTGTTGCAGACCATGCACACCCTTTCACGGAAACAGTATTCCCTGATGGCTGTGACCTCTTTCAGCAGGATAATGCACTGTGCCACAAAGCAAAAATGGTTTAGGAATAGTTTGATGAGAACAACAACGAGTTTGAGGTGTTGACTTGGCCTCCAAATTCCCCAGATCTCAATCCAATCCAGCATCTGTGGGATGTGCTGGACAAACAAGTCTGATCCATGGAGGCCCCACCTCGCAACTTACATGACTTAAAGGATCTGCTGATAACATCTTGGTGCCAGATACCACAGCACACCTTCATGGATCTAGTGGTGTCCATGCCTCATCGGGTCAGGGCTGTTTTGGCAGCAAAAGAGGGACCAACACAAAAGTATTAGGCAGGTGGTCATAATGTTATGCCTGACCACTGTATATATAATTTAACTTTTTATTTTTTGTGTGTGTTGTGTCTTGTAACTGTCTAAACTGATTTAAGACAGAAATTTCTCTCATGGGATCAATAAAGTCTATCTATCTATCTATCTATCTATCTATCTATCTATCTATCTATCTATCTATCTATCTATTTATCTATCTATCTGTCCGTCTGCCTATCTATCTATCTATCTATCTATCTATCTATCTATCTATCTATCTATCTATCTATCTATCTATCTGTCTGTCTGTCTGC
>NC_080728.1:15692500-15717500 GCF_019097595.1 Hemibagrus wyckioides | reverse complement strand
CAGCTTCAGGCATCCTAAGTTCAATCCTGAGCTTGGGTTTATCTTTCTATGGAATTTTTCATTTTCTCCTTACATGAAATGACAGTAGATGGTTTAGCGAGGCTAAATTCCCCCTGGGTGTTAATAAATATGTGAACGTGTATGTACATGGCTCTCATAACAAGCTTTGTGTGTACTGGTGTACAATCCAGGGTTCATTCCCGCCTCCTGTCCAGTGTTCCCATTTTCAGTATAACATAGACTGGGATTTATTAAGCTGGTGAATTAATAGGATATTAACAATTCATGTTCTTTCCTCTAGAGAGAATGTTGTATGTGAAGAGCCCATAAACAGAGAGGATCCCCCTTCAGAGAAGGGAAATTTCCAGGAAGAATCCCTTTAAGAGGCTATGATGTTTTGATATTGCCTGATAATCCTGCTTTTAGTCAAACACTGTACAACAGAACCATATCTCTTTTCCACCACATTGTTTTGACTTTGTATCCATCAAATATTGAACTATTTTTCTGTTGAAAGCAATAAAATGGAGTTTACTCTTATACCTGACTATGCACACAGTGCTGCAAAAGAAAATGGATGCATGTTGATGTTGGTGGAGTTTTTTGGACTCTGCATTTAAAAGGTTTCCCCTTCCCTAAAAGATAAACTATGGTATGATAGCTGTAAATATTTTTGTGCAAATAAAACAAATCAGACACATACATTCGAAAAACTTTAGATTTCATTTCAGCCTCTATTTTTTGGGGGCTTTCTTAATCGGCAAACTGTTTACACCCTCATTACCTTTGTTTGGAAAAGTTTAAACAGAGTTGTCTGTTCCTCCAGCTCCGAAGCATCATGGTGCAGATAAGCTGGCTGTCCAGAGAGAAAGAGCGAGGGTGGGAGTGGAGCTGGAATGGCTATTTGTAAACCCGAGATACATGTGCACTAAAAAATGCTGTCAGGAAGGAAGAAGCCTGAGACCCATTCAAACAAGTTCCATATGTGTGAAGGGACTCAGGGGACTCATTTTCAATGTCTGCTTAAGATGGACCCTGGACATGTCTTTTCTTCCACTAATGTCACGTGTAGTTTAGTACAATAAATTATTGTGAGTTGAGTTGCTGAGTTATAAATGGTTTGGGATAAGCTCTAAGTCATTTTAATATTCTCTAAAATTCTCCCTCTGCAGATGTGTAAGAAGAAATGATGGCCATGCTGAGGAAGAGTAAGTACCAGTTTTTCGTTGTGTGGAATGATCTGCATTTGTTCTTGAACTGTGTAGAAAAACAAAGTGTAAAACTCTGGGAGGTGCATGGTTATACAAGAATAATCAAAAACAGGGGGTTGTGAGGCAACCCAGTGCAGAGCAGAGTTACTTTTACCTCCCCGAATGAATTATTTTTCTAACAGCATGTCCCAAAGTGTTTCATTCATCTTGTATCACAGCAGTTTGCTAAAAAAAATTGTTCGAATAATTTTTGTTTAAATCTCCGCCATGTGTGTATGTGGAGTTCCCATGTTCTCTCCATGTCTCTGGGGTTTCCTCTGGTTTCCTCCCCCTGTCCAAAAGACATATATTGTTGGCTGAGGCATCTCTCAGTTATCCATAGTGTGTGAATGTGTGTTTGTGTGTGTGTGTGTGTGTGTGATTGTACCATTTGATAGCCTGGTATCCTGTACAGGGTGTAGCCTGTCTTGTGCCCCTGAGTCTCCTGGGATAGACTCCAGGTTCCCAGAGACCCAGTAAGATAAACAGTGTAGAGAATGGATGGATGGATGGATGGATAGATGGATAGTGCCTTGTGCCCAAGTCTCCTGGGATAGACTCCAGGTTCCCAGAGACCCAGTAAGATAAACAGTGTAGAGAATGGATGGATGGATGGATGGATAGATGGATAGTGCCTTGTGCCCAAGTCTCCTGGGATAGACTCCAGGTTCCCAGAGACCCAGTAAGATAAACAGTGTAGAGAATGGATGGATGGATGGATGGATGGATAGATGGATAGTGCCTTGTGCCCAAGTCTCCTGGGATAGAATCCAGGTTCCCAGAGACCCAGTAGGATAAGCAGTGTGGAGAATGGAGGATGGCTGGATGGATGGATGGATGGATGAATGGATGGATGGTGCCTTGTGCCCAGATTCCCCTGGGATAGACTCCAGGTTCCCAGACACTCACTAGGATAAACAGTGTAGAGAATGGATGGATGGATGAATGGATGGATGGTTGAATGGAAGGATGGATGGAAGGATGGATGGATGGATGGATGGATGGTTCCTTGTTCCCCGAGTCTCCTGGGATAGACTCCAAGTTCCCAGAGACCCAGTAAGATAAACATTACAGAGAATGGATGAATGGACAGATGGAAATAAAGAATGTCCTATAATACTTTTTAATCCATTTCTAGTTACATGTAACAATATCCCTTACAATAATTACAGTCGCTGTAAACAGTTCCCTCGCTCGCCTTATTCATTTTTCTCTCTTGAAGACAATTAACTCACATTACAGAGAAACTACAAAAGCACTCCTCTCTTCTATCTTGTAGATTTTTCAGTGGTAGACCTTTACCTCTAAAGCACTGACACGAAATGGAGACTTTTTCCATAACTTCTAAATAAAAGCCTCCTCACAGACAACTTCACATTAGTCTGACAGATAATGGTAGATAATAGTTGCAAAGGAAAAGTTTAGCAAATGGTCATTAGTTTTTGGTTCAGTTCAATCAGCTCCAGCTCAAGCTAAAAGAATAGGATTTGGAATATGAGACACGAGCGAGACGGAGAAACACAGCTGTAGAGAGAGAGCCAGGGATCTTTCTGTGCTCTGACGTCATATTATACTACTCTCAGAGCTGACATTGTGTTTAGTGTGTGTGTGTGTGTGTGTGTGTGTGTCTTGGCTGTTGCAACGTGTATGAGGTAACCATCAAAAAGAAAGTCCATCTTGTGTATGCAAGTCAAACTCCTCCTTGTAAAATTATAAACTAGAATTAAACCCTGAGTGTTTGTTTTGCAGAACGATGATGAAAATGCTTTTGTAACTTCGTAGTGATCATGAAATGGAGATTAAAAACTTGATCACATGCCATATCTCGTGACAAATTTGGCTTTGTGCCGGTTCACCTCAGGAGTTAATGTTCTGTTCAGATTGGCTTTGGATACAAGTCACTATCACTGAAGAAGGTTAAGAAGAAGCCAGATGTCTCTAGTCATACTTTTATCTGCAGTTTATTTGTCCAAATTTCCCAATATCAAACGCAGAACCCCGAAGGCCATGTTCTCATAATCACAGTAGGGATTTATTTGATTTAAGCGTGATTATATTTCAGACAGCAATTTTAATACATATTTTTTTATAATATTATAAAGATGAATTTTGTTCTAGAAACGTCCACAGATCTGGGCTTTGTTACAAACCAGTGCTGCAATTCTCCCATGAACTGCAGTCATTTCCACAGCATTTAGATCTAAACCCAGTGGATTACACTGATGATGAGAATCCACAAACACAATAACCAAGGACTGAAGCAACTACAGACATTTTATACAGAAGGATAATAGTGGATTTTGGATTTCTTATAGAAATCCCAGTGCTTTTATTTGGGAAAATGGCTTGCGCTAAAGGCAGGGGTGCCAATAATTATGGATAATGGGTTTTTGATTGTTTCTCTAATATTTTAATACATCATAAATCGAACAGACAGATAAATATGTTTTTAACATTTTATTCGGTGTATCTTTACTCAGTCATGTTAGAGGTGGCCAGTATTTCTCAGCAGCTCTGTGGAAACTGTGGAATCAGCTGTTTTTCTGTGACCTCTAGTGTCTGTGCTCTGTAACACTGACTGTGTAAACCCTGTGATATGGAATAAAAGATGCTGGGGTGTGCTGTTACAAGGAAATATTCACTGACAGGGTGATGAAGGGCAATGAAGCCTGAAACAAAGCAGAGCTATCACCCTGAAGTTGATTATTTTCCAGTAACAGCACATTCTGAAGTGTTTCGTTCCTTTGTTTACCAAAATATCTGCTGTTGATGATTTATTAATGAATGAAGCCTCATGTTTTTTTGTCCATTTATAGAGGCAGTTAATTTCGTGTTGTGGCAAAACAAGTCCTGTTATGACTGTTAGAGACAAGAATGAGAAAATTAATCAACACCTTCTGACCAATCAGAATTGAGCACTGTGGTATGTCCAGTCTGTATATACACCAATCAGCCATAACATTAAAACCACCAGTCTAATACTGTGTAGGTCCTATTGTGCCTCCAAAACAGCTCTGACTCGTCGAGGTATCGACTCCACGAGACCTCTGAAGGTGTGTTGTGGTCTCTGGCTTTAGGAGAGACCTCCATGGATCAGACTTGCTTGGTCCATCACATACTGTACCAGAGATGCTTGATGGGATTGGGGTCTGGGGAATTTAGAGACCATGTCAACACCGTGAATCTCATTCCTGAAGAATTTATCCTGCTGAATTATCTCCTGGCACTAAAGGGTCTACTTTGTATCTTTGCTTGAAAGTGGTAGACAAATTTAAATAAATAAATAATAATAAATACATTTTAACAGCCCTGTGAATGCAGCTGGATCAGTTGTTTCTTAGTGACCTCTAGTGTCTGTGCTTCATAACACCATCTGTGCAATAAAGAATAAGACATGCAGGAGTAACATGTCAGAACCCATGTTTTCCCACTAGAATCTTGTCCAGACCATCGCACTGCCTCCACCGGCTTGCCTGCTTCCCATAGCTCAAATTCAAGACCAGGCCATTCCATCATTAATATATTCCATCCTTTGACAGGACATGTTAGCGGCATTTGTTCTCTGTGTGTTCCAGTTAACCGAGTGCTGTCCATGTTACTCATCCTGATGGCCTTGGCTCTGCTCTACAGCAAAATGTTCAAAGCGCATCAACCAGAAAAACCCTCAGGTATGTATAAAGCTCAAAATATTAAGCAGGAAGTTCAAGCCTGTTGTTTATCATTGCTGTCACGCTGCAGAGCTCAGAGAGAACAAGGCCCTGAACCGAACCGTGGACGCTGAGACGGAGACAGACATTCCCGTTGTGATCTGTGCGGCAGAAGAGCGTCTCGGTGCTGCCATGGCGACGATCAACAGTGTGTACAGCAACACGCGGGCCAGTGTCTTCTTCTATATAGTGACTTTGAGGGATGCTATTAAGCTGACAAGGTGTGTCATGTTATAACAGACCCTGTGTAGTGTTATAAATCATAATCAGTGACATCGAGACATGACCTTTGCTTGTTCTTTTCTCTACCTCATCTCGAGCAGGCAGTACATTAAGAAAACCAAGCTGAAGCAGATCAATTATAAGATCCTGGAGTTCAATCCCATGGCGTTGAAAGGCAAAGTGAAGCCAGATTCATCCAGACCAGATCTCCTCCATCCTGTAAGCACTGCTTTATAAATTCTTTCTTCACATATCCCATCCTTGGGGGTTGGGGTCAGAGTGCAGCCCCCCTAGAGCAGGTGGGTGGGTTGGGGCCCTTAATCAAGGGCCCAATGGTGTCAGCTTAGCAATGCTAGGGCTTGAACCCTGATCTTCCATTCAACAACCCAGAGCCTTAACCAGTTGAGCGACATGGAGAGGTTTTATGTGGAAGGAAAATTTGTTCAAGATAGAAGCTTTAGTTAGATTGAACAGTGAAAGAGCGCCACTGATGGTTGGAACAAATAATACACACACAGACAGCTACAGAAGGCAGGGGCTGATTTCTTTTTAGCCAAGACTGTAGATTGTTATGTGATTAGAAAGAAAAAGTAAAGGGCTATTATTTCTGTAACACACCAGCAATTATTATGAAAATTATAATCTTATAATAATTGTGTATGAGGTGTATTATTTCCTGTATCGCTAAACAGCAGGAGGCTAATACATTATGTGTACAAAATACGGATCACAAATATTAACTGTAGCCCTATGTGATGCAGTGTTGTACCTCTTGTGTGTGTGTCGCAGCTGAACTTTGTACGGTTCTACTTACCCCTGCTTGCTATCAGCAACCATAAGAAGCTTGTTTACCTGGATGATGATATCATTGTTCAAGGTATGAGCCTTTTAGTCACGTGATACACTGCACAGTCATTTATAAGCAATTAAACCTGACATCAGTAGCAGGAAGTGGTTTGTGTTTGTGTGTGTGAGTGAAAGCTACAGGGAATTAATTTCATGAGTGAAACCCACAGGAGATATCAAGGAGCTGTACAGTATCAAGCTCCAGTCAGGACATGCAGCAGCATTCGCTTCAGACTGCGACCTGCCTGCTACACACGAGATGGTGCGCAGTGTGGGCATGCAAGTACGTACTCGTGTGATGTCCAGCACTGAACATAACCTTCATAACCTCTTACCTCTATGTTTTTTCTGCAAGCGAACACAATTTCATGTTCAAAAACCAACCATTTTTTTTGCTTGTATTGTTCTTGCCAGACATCCTACATGGGTTTCCTGGACTATCGAAAGCAGGCAGTTCGAGAGCTGGGGATTAACCCGAGTGACTGCTCCTTTAACCCTGGTGTGTTTGTGGCTGATATTGAGGAGTGGAAGAAGCAGAAGATCACTGTCCAGCTGGAGAAATGGATGAGCGTGAATGTTAAGTGAGTCCAAAACCCAGATTTTCTGTGTGCTATCTAACCCTCTATCTTTAATATTTGAACCTTATAGCTGCTGAAATTTTCCCATATTCCCCTTTTCTAGGGAAAACCTTTACAGCAGTGCCATGGCAGGCGGTGTAGCCACTCCTCCGATGCTCATAGTCTTCTACAACAAATATACAAGGATCGACCCTAAGTGGCACGTCAGACACCTGGGTATATTAAAACACCTTCTTCTGTCTGTTCTTATATAATCTTCATTTAGCAAACACAGTGAATTTTTACAGCTTTACATGGAGGAACAATGTAATGTTCCTTTACATGGAAACTACACTCAGTGTCAGTGGCATCACTGAATGCTTTGTAATAACATTTAAATACAAAGTCAGTGAACAGCAATGGTGTTTTTTTGGAAATAGTACACTGCCCCCTACCCTCTGCTATTTCTGAGGGGTTTTGGTGAAAACAGCGAGAGAGAGAGAGAGAGAGAGAGAGATAGAATGTTTGAACATTTGTCAGAGATCTCATAGTTACAGTTGTTAATATAAGGAGAGAAAATAAAATGGACAATTTCCAGTTTACGGTATATTATACACCGATCAGGCATAACATTATGACTAGTGAGAGATGACGTGAATAAGACTGATTATCTCCTCATCATCGCACCTTTTAGTGGGTGGGATATATTAGGCAGCATGTGAACATTTTGAGTTTGACAAGGGCCAAATTGTGATGGCTAGACCACTGGATCAGAGCATCTCCAAAACTGCAGCTCTTGTGGGGTGTTCCCGGTCTGCAGTGGTCAGTATCTATCAGAAGTAGTTCAAGGAAGGAACAGTGGTGAACCGGTGACAGGGTCATGGGCGGTCAATTCTCAGTGATGCACGTGGGGAGTGAAGGCTGACCCATGTGATCCGATCCAACAGACGAGCTACTGTTGCTCAAACTGCTGAAGAAGTTAATGCTGGTTCTGATAGAAAGGTGCCAGGATACACAGTGCAGGACGGGTCAGGGCTGTTTTGGAAGCAAAAGGGCGACCAACACAATGTTATGCCTGGTCGATGTGTATATGGAATAAACCAGTAGTCCTGATATCTGAAGATAATCAATTGATGAAAGTTTTCAACAGCACTGTGGTATACAAACCCTTAAAGATTTACAGTTGACTTTTCTCAATATGTGAACTTCATAAAATTGTTAAAATGTCATTGTTAAAAATGTTCCAGCTAGCTAAAATTCAACTGGACTTATGTAAGTGAAACACAAACCAATTAAAACTCCTTAATTTCCCATTATCCCCCTCAGGTTGGAGTCCTGATGCTCATTATCCCCAGTCTGTCCTTCAAGAGGCACAGCTGCTTCACTGGAACGGTCGCTTTAAACCCTGGGACTACCCCTGTGTTCACATTGACCTCTGGGAGAAATGGTTTATTCCTGACCCCTCTGGAAAATTTGTTTTGTTACGGCCTGAAACTTAAAAAAAAAAAAAAAACCCAGACACTTTTATATGTACTAAATAAATCAGCGACTGAAGACTAGGAAGTGGTTCATATGTTGACCTACTGACTGGAAGAGTTCAAATCCCAGGATCACTAAGCTACTGCTGCTGAGCCCCTGAGCCAGGCCCTTAACTGCTCAGTTGTATAAATGAGATAAATGTAAGTCACTCTGGATAAGGGGGTCTGCCAAATGAAGTAAATGTAAGACATGTCTTTGTAATTGATTATACAGTGCCTGAAGACAACAAAGCTGTAAATCCTAAATCAAAAAAATTACTCAAATACACTGTGCTACTCAACGTGTGGAGCTCAAAATAATCATGTTTTAAAGGAAATGGTAAAAGTGCCATGCAGTGGATATGGCTAGGTTCATTTTCTGCCCTAGAAATGCTTGAACCCATAGAGTGAAAATGACATCATTCCGAGTTCAGACTTTCCACTTCCAAGTCAAATGCAATAATAGTTTAATCAAAACTGAACCAGATGGAATCGGTTGAAGAAAAGAGAAAAAGGCCAGTATTTCTATGTAATTGCAGTTCATTTCACAGGCAGTAGGCAGTGCTTAAAACCGTCCCTTTAAAATGTAACATGCCATGAGATTCCTGGTAGATTAGCAGCCAGACATCTCCATCACCCTCTCCAGAACTAACTGGAACTGGTGCTGGGTGACTGCATTAACCATACAGTAACAATTAAAGTTTGGAAATAAGATTCTGTACCTGTCCACACAGGTGCATCACCGCTAACAATAAACACGTCTTCAATCTTTGTAAAAGACCACTAGGGGGCAGAGCTGTTCCAGAAGCGAAAGTGATCAGACCAGAGGTGAATTACAAGATCCGACGTCACTGCATTACGCTGACCTTGCACTAATACAAAAATGAGGGTTTGTATTGGAGTATCTTATGTCGAGTTTGAGATCCGTGCCGTGAATATCCTGAAGCATTACTGTAAAAAAGCCAACTGATGTTTCATTTCAATAAGACAAGATTCCTTTTTGGAAACATTTAATAGTTCACATGACAGGAATTCAGCACTCCATAACCAGGTCAGTTAAATATTAACAAATTTACAGTCATGAGGAATGTAAAAAAAAAATCAAACAGAAAAAGCAGCTCCTTAAAAAACCAACCCGAATCCGACCCAACTTCCCCAACAGATAGACAAGGCAGCCACTTGGGATCCAGACTCCACCCTGTCTCTCCACCCCCCTTCAAAACCCCTCCCCTTGTTCAGAACCTCTTACAGCTCGTCCTTCTCTGTGGCTTCCTGAAAAACAAAAGACAAGATATCAGTTGTAGAGAAATAATCTTATCCCCCTTTCTGTCTACCCACAGCTAGACTCAAACACTCTGCAGCGTTAAATAAATAAATAAATAAAAACTCACCTTATCTTCAGCATCATCTGCTGCAACCTCCTCCTCATCTTCAGCCTCCTCTTCCTCTGCTGGTTCCTCAGGCTCCTCTTCTGGCTCTTCTTCAACCTAAGCACACGGAACCAATGTGGAACATTAAAAGCAGGACAAACTTCACGTGTCCAGTGTACTAGTGTGATGATCTGGCTCATACATGTGCATGCGTGTTGTACTCACCTGTTCACTTAGGTCAACATTCATGCTAAGCCTGAGCATGCGCTCTATCCTCTCTCCATAGGCCTTGGTGTCGGCCAGCTGGTAGCCTGAGCGCAGAGTGGCGGTTTCGAACAAGACCACGGCCAGATCAGAGGCTGTCTGGTCATCTTCATTAGCCTGTAAAGATAATATTCAGCACTGAAATAGTACATTTACAGAGTAATATCAGAAATAATAATGCTAGTAATAATAATGCTGTTTTGACCAATTAAACTGTATTTTAAAAGTAAAACAAATTGAAATTCTGGTATTTAAAATTATTTCAGTAACCGCATTTTAATTCCTTTAATAGACCAAAAAAAAGGTCAGTCATACTTACAGTGACTCTCTTCAGCATCTCTTTAATGAGGGGATGTTTGGGGTTGATTTCTAAAGTTTTCTTCTGACTTGCATAATAACTGGGAAAAAAAAAATTAAAAAAAATGTAGATTTAAGTTAGAATTTAATATACAGACCAACAATCTGAAAGCATATTAATAAGGATTAAAAAACTTGGCAGTATGGTGTTAGAGGACAATAATCAGTGAAAAGGCAGTCATGAAGCAGAGCTACTGCTATCAGCTCAAAGACTTTCCAATAACAACAACAAAAAGGGGTCATCAGTGCTGCTGCCAGTGCTGACTAATCAGAACTGAAAATTCAGCACTGAGGTATCATTTTAAATCCATCACTTAGGACTTTTACCATATACCTACTTTGTGGAAATGTCTTTTCCTGTCTGATACGCCTGCGCCTTCATGATCCTTTCCATGTTTCCAGACCAACCGTACTGACTGGCCACCAGAGCACAGGGAGAACTGGTCAGTCTCTGGGACAACACAGCTTTCTCAATCTGCAAGAGAGAACGCCACATATTGATCTCATATTCCTAAATCCCTGCCTTCACGTTAATCGTAGGGAGGAAACACGGATAGACCGACACCCAAATGCTACACGCTCATGGATTTTACCTTATCTTTCAGGGACTTGTCCTTGAGCCATGTGGTGAGGGGTTCAAAATCCTTCTCCTGGGCCTCTCTCTTCTCCTTGGCCTTTTCACTCTCGTCGAATTTGATTCCTTCCTTGGCCACGTTCTGGAAGCGTTTGCCATCAAACTCAGGCAGTGCCTGGATACAGTACTCATCCACAGGCTCAGTCAGGTAGATGACCTCATATCCCTTCTTCAGCAGCCTCTCCACAAAGGGAGAAGACTCAGCCTAGAGCGGGAAAAACCCCCAACAAAACTTACTGAACGTTCACATTCGCTTCAGTGTCTATTTATAGAGGTCTAAATTTGCATGCTTATAGATGCATTGGATATTATATTGTCTTTACCTCCTTCCTGCTGGTTCCTGCCATGAAGTAGATCTTGTCTTGCTTCTCCTTCATCCTCTCGACATATTGTTCCAGACTGGAGATTCCAGAGTCGCTGTGAGAGGTCTGGAAGCGCAGCAGTTTAGCCAGCCTGGTTCTGTTTGAGTGGTCTTCGATCACACCCAGCTTGATGTTGGTACCAAACTCTTTCCAGAACTTGTCGTTGTACTGCTCCTCAGCGATTTTCTTGATCATGTCCAAAGTCTTGCGGACCAGCTTCTTGCGGATGACCTGAAAAAGGGGAACACCACCATTTAAGCGTTGCTCTAACTGGAGCAAACAGTTGACCGGTACTGACTGGAGTATGTATTTAAAGGAAAGTACATTTTTAACAAACACTGATGCTTCCTCCATAGTATAAACCTAATTGTGGTATAGTATAACTGATCGTGGTGACAGAGGGTTTGTGAGAATAGACAGCCTTTGGACCGCTGTACACGTCACAGCTGTAAAAGTGAGACTAGCCTGAGATACTGGCTATCAATAGACTTGGTTTCCTCATTTTCGCTCACAAATTTTCTTTAGATGGCTCTGTGCTTTATATTTGTTTTTCTTGCACTTGAGCTGTGATGTGATTGGTTGGGAGATAAAGTGTTTGTCACACGGTGTAAGAGAACATCTAAAACATGAAAGGAGGAAACGTCCCTTCGCTTAAAAAAAAAAAAAGCAGAAAATGCTAATTTTGTGAATACAGCAGTAGAACAGCTCAAGTGCGTTTTTCACCAATTCTCACCTTCAACAGCTTGTGCTGCTGCAGAGTCTCTCTGGAGACGTTCAGAGGAAGATCATCGGAGTCCACCTGAGAGAAGAGATCAGAGATTAAAGAGCTTATAGCTTGGCATTTTTTCATGTAGTGTTATATAAGGAAAGGTTATAGCACTCACCACACCCTTGATGAAATTCAGATATTTGGGCATCATATCGTGGAAGTCATCGGTGATGAAGACTCTGCGCACAAAGAGCTGTAACAGAAAGCGGTTTGAGGTCAGGGAAATGAGAGGTTCAAGGGATTTGCTTCTGATCTTCTCCTACGTGGCAAGTTACGATCATTTTAGTTTGAAATCACATTACCTTGATAAAGTCATTCTTCTTGGAGCCGTACTCGTCGAAAAGACCTCTGGGGGCGGCTGCAGGGACAAACAGGATGGACTTGAAGGTGACCTCTCCCTCAGCTGTGAAGTGGATGTGGCTCAGAGGCTCTTCATTGTCCTGTACGATGAAATTCATTTTTAAAATAATGAAGCTAGAAAGAGACAGTTGTTGATAAGACCATGTTAAATTGAATGTGCAGGAGACTCACTCTTGAGAAGGTCTTGTAGAAAGCTTTGTACTCATCCTCCTCTACCTCCTTAGCAGGCCTCTGCCAGATGGGCTTGATGTCATTCATCAGCTCCCAGTCCCACACAGTCTTCTCCACCTAAACAGAAAAAAATAAAGATTTAAACAGGTGCACAAGACTTGTATACACAAATATAAAATTACATGGGAGTAGCTAGCACAGATTTGGGATGCAGATCCTTGTTTTTACCTTCTTGGTCTTGGGTTTGTCTTTATCCTCCTCCTCTTCCTCCACCTCAGCCTCTTCTTCAGTAGTCTCTTTCTCTGCCTCCTTCTCGGCTTCCTCCTCCTCAATTGGCTCTTCCACCGTTTCAGTCTGAACAAAAACCCAACTGTGAGCTTATACAATAAATAAGTAAATAATTACATAAATTTGCCCCTGTGCAATGATTACAGACCTTGCTGCTCCAGACATAGATGGGGAAGTTGATGAACTGTGAGTATTTCCTCACAAGGTTCTTAATGGTCTCCAGCTCAAGGTAGTCAGATGCCTCTTCCTTCAGGACCAGACTAAAAAGCACAAGAACAGTGTTAGCTTTACATTTAAGTGGTGGTCAGGGAATACATTTCATTCTACTTCAATTTCTAGTGATTTTACTAACAAATGATGACAAACCAGCTGCACAAAAAAGATAAGCAAAAAGAAAGAGAGAGGGAAAAAAACACTCCTTGTGTCAATACGAGAAAGAAACCCTGTATGAAACCCATGCTCTCTTGGGTCACACTGTATCTGTGGGATTATCAGTATTCTTCCACAGCACTAACTGAGTTTAAATGAGATTCAGTGTGAGCAGGAGTAGGGGTCCTGGGATGAGCACAACAACATATTTATGATTACAGCAGGAGATTGTTGCATTACTTACGTGATGGTGGTTCCTCTGCCCAGAGTGTTGCCTCGTGGGTCCTCAATGACTGAGAACTCGTTCGAGTCGGACTCCCAGATGTGCTGCGTGCCATTGTTGTGCTTGGATGTGACGATGACCTTGTCAGCCACGAGGAATGCAGAGTAGAAGCCGACTCCGAACTGGCCAATGAGGTCAGAGGTGGCCTGGCCTTCGGACTGCATCTCTGTCATCTTGTTGAGGAACTCGCTGGTGCCAGATTTAGCAATAGTACCCAGGTTCCTCACAAGTTCCTCTTTGGTCATCCCAATGCCAGTGTCAGTGATGTGCAGCATGTTCTTCTCCTTATCCGACTGAAAAAGAAGAAATTTGGGAGTCAGTTTCTTCTCATTTACTGGCATAATTGTACAGGTACTACAGACATCATGCTCAATATCATATCTGGATTGTCCACTGTAAAGGAAGCCCTTACTATCTGCTTTACATTGTCTAAACTTAACAAATTTGGACTGCTTTGCAATGCAAAATATTACCAGATGCCCCACCACCATTCTCAGGTTTCAGTACTGAAAGCTCTACAGCTTTTACAGAATAGTGATGGTCCAGAGAACACACCTTAATCTTAACGGTCAGCTCTTCATTCGCAGCGAGAGCATCTTCATTGGTGAGGGACAATAACCGGATCTTATCCAGGGCATCAGAAGCGTTAGAGATCAGCTCCCTCAAGAAGATCTTTGGGAAAAGATCAGAACACAACAGGAAAATTACGTTAACTGCCATGCAAATAAGAGGAAACGGATAATTAACATTCATGCATCTTTGCCTCACCTCTTTGTTCTTGTACAGAGAGTTGATGATCAATTTCATCATTCTGTTCACTTCGGCCTGGAAGGCAAACTTTTCCGATTTCTCCCGAAGTTCTTTAATCTGTGCTGCGTTTAGGCCATCGAGCTGAATGGCTTCTTCTTCCCTGGGTGGAGGAAAAGAAAATCCCAAGACATCTCGTTATGGTGAGGATGCTGAACAGGAAGTCTATTATGACACAACCTGACCATCTAATTGTTTGAAAAGCCTAATATTTACTCTAGCGATTCTAAAAGATTACAGAGAGTCAAATAAAGCCTTTGACCAAATACAAGAGTCAGGCATCGCAGTGGGGTGTAAGAAGTCCAATTACAGGTGTAGGACACTAACCTCTGAACAACTTCATCATCTGTCCTGGATCCATCTCTGCTCTTTCCCAGGTCATCCTCCACTGTACCATCAACATCGACTTCATCGTCTGCCTTAACAGATGCTGTAAGAAAACAAGACAAATGAAACACAAACACAGGAAATGAGTGAAGGCCCAAAAACCAAGCAATTATAATATAGAATGGTTAAAAAGGTGCTCTAGTACTCTTAGACATTTCAAGGACTCAAATACACGTGACTCATATGAAATCTGTAAATAAATCAATGAAGCACTAAGAGATACACACAGAGACTAAGTAATACTGAGTTAACGTTAACTAGTACTCCTTAATCTTCCCAATCCAGCATTGTCCAGCATTCAAGTATGCAAACCAGCTAGCTAAACTAGCCTAGCAAGAAAGACTCTCAACAGGCTAACAAAGAAGCCCAGGAGTAGTAAACCTTTAAAAATGTATGTTTTATATATTATTATTAATAATAACAAAACAGAGGGAAAAGACACGCACGAGGAACCTTGTCAGCTTGCTTAGCTAGGCTTTCTGAGGAAACTTCTAGAAGCACATGCAAATGAAGCCCTTCTGCAGCGGTCTCGAGACACACACAAATATTAAAATTTATATTCTTATTATATATTTTAATGAATGAAAAGCTAGAATATTCATGTGCATATTCTTTATTATATTATTATGAGTTTTAACCGGACTTTAATACACTGGATTTTTATCTCCCGATGATTGATGCTCCTATATGAAGCTTGGTCAAGTTCAAGGCTACATGCAACACAGAGAGAGGAAAAAACACTCTACTTACTGAACACAAGCAGTGCACAGAGAAGCCCTAAAATCCATAACCGCTTCATTTTGGAAGCAGGAACGTGTTATAACACACCGGAGGACAGGTTCAAGCTGTTAACACACACACACACACCACTCCCGTGCTAAAATCCCACACTACTGCTGCCGCAAAAAAGAGAGAAGTCGGCTTTATGATATTCTCGGTTCAGAGGCGATACGCGAGCAAGACTGACCAATCACAGCTCCCCACGCACAACACTGGACCAATCACAGAGCGAGTTGCGGACGCGTTCGGCCAATCGTCGCTTTACATGTCCGATTTCACGTGGTCTAATCGTGGCCTCTCTGGATTGGCTCAGGTGTGTGTCAAGCACGCGCTGCTTTTGGAGACTCTGTGCTCTCGGGTCTGATCTGGAAGCGGTTTTGTTTCCTGACATGGGAGGCGTCTAAGTTAATGCAACTGATCTCAAATGAGTTTTCTTCCTTAAAAACCTCCATTTCTGGAGGATTGTGACACCCGGATTCATCGCGTCTAGCTGTGTCCACCTTAACAACCAGCTGTTGCTATGAGCTTATCTTGATCAGGATCAGTGACTATAATGTGATTTGGGAACATGACAGTCTACTTCTCAACACTGATCTAATGATAATGATAATTTAACAAGCTTCCAGTCTTCTTCTTCTTCTTATTTGGGCTTTTCCCTTCAGGAGTCTCCACAGCGAATCATCTCTCTCCACCTATCTCTATCTTCTGCATCCTCAACACTTGCACCCACTAGCTTCATATCATCATTTATTCCATCCATATACCTCCTCTTTGGCCTTCCTCTTTTCCTCCTGCCTGGCAGCTCCATGTCCAACATTCTCCTACCAATATACTCACTCTCCCTCCTCTGGACATGTCCAAACCATCTTAATCTGGCCTCCCTAACTTTGTCCCCCAAACATTCAACATGAGCTGTCCCTCTGATGTAATCCTGTCCAACCGTGTCACTCCCAAAGAGAACCTCAACATCTTCAGCTCTGCTACCTCCAGCTCTGACTCCTGTCTCTTCCTCAATGGCACTGCCTCTAAATCATTCACAAGTTTCCAGTCATAATGTTTTAATTTAGTTAACCCAATTCTCTATTCTGAACTGTATTAACGGGCCAGCCTTCACTTCCCACGTGCATCAATGAGCCTTGACTGCCCATGACCCTGTCACCAGTTCACCACCCTGGAGCACTTTTGATAGATACTGACCACTACAGACTGGGAACATACCACAAGAGC
Source organism: Hemibagrus wyckioides (assembly GCF_019097595.1). Classification (NCBI taxonomy): domain Eukaryota; kingdom Metazoa; phylum Chordata; class Actinopteri; order Siluriformes; family Bagridae; genus Hemibagrus; species Hemibagrus wyckioides. The sequence goes on along the minus strand of NC_080728.1, from coordinate 15,700,973 downwards.
TGCAGTTTTGTAGATGCTCTGATCCAGTGGTCTAGCCATCACAATATGGCCCATGATGAGAAGATAATCAGTGTTATTCAATTCACCTGGCACTGCTCAGTATGTTATGCCTGATCAGTGCACATGTGTGCTTTTTGACATTGTCAGGAGTAGAGCTGTTGTGTCTGCCTGCCTCAGGGTTTGATGCTCTGGATGTTCTTCAGAGACTGTGGTTCATGAGGTTCCTAGGAGATTTCTGGCACAGGCAGCTGTGGCAAGATCCGAGTCATGTGGTTGGCTGATTGGATGGGCAGCTGTACAGGTGTTCCCTGTGTGTGTGTGTGTGTGTGTTAGTTCTATAGTTGTATATCCCCTCATGTATATGTTACTATTTTGCTGCAGGATGCTGTTTTGTAGATGACTGCTATGTTCATAAATGATTTTTAATGGAAAATAAGTTGCCTTTGGTTTGAAATAAATAATAAATTCAAATAAAACATTATTAGCATTAGAAAAATGCTATGATTTAAGAGAAATAAAACATTTCAGGGTCGGGCCTGTATGTATCTGAAAAGAATCATTTGGATTTGCAATATTATATACCTTAAGTACACTATATTGCCAATAGTTTTGGGACATTCCAAAGGTGTTCTATCAGGTTGAGGTCAGGACTCTGTGCAGGCCAGTCAAGTTCCTCCACACCAAACTCAATCATCCATGTCTTTATGGACCTTGCTTTGTGCACTGGTGTGCAGTCATGTTGGAACAGGAAGGGGTCATCCCCAAACTGTTCCCACAAAGTTAAGATCATAAAAATTGTCCAAAATGTCTTGGTATACTGAAGCATTAAGAGTTCCTTTCACTGGAACTAAGAGGCCGAGCCCAAACCCTGAAAAACAACACCTGAATTCAATGGTTTGGAGGGGTGTTCCAAAACTTTTGGCAACACCGTGTATATTTATATACTGTTAGACATAAAACAATAGTTTAATGTTTGCACTGTATGTATGCTGTACTGTTTGTGCTATATATATTTTTAACTGGCTCTTTCTTGACTGCTTTTGCATTACCTACTGATCTTTTGTGAGGCACCAGAAACACGTGAGTAACTTTCATCACATCTTCCTGGTAGCACTGGACACAACTGCCTCTCTATGGACAGCACATTATATCCTCACCCATGGCAAGTCCATTCATCATATCTTTCTGGTACAACTGGACACAACTGCCTCTCTATGGACAGCACATTATATCCTCACCCATGTCAGGTCCAGCTTATTTATAAAGCCTCAATTAGCTTTAGTGTAAAACTACAAAGAAATGAATAAATAAATACTTTAAACAAAACACTTGCTAACAACATGCAAATGAATTCAGGCTGAATTGAATTTTGTACATTTATGTTTTTACAGGTATAATCTGGCGGTAGAGTGAGCCAGGACGAATAAGGGCAGATAAGTGTATGTTACTTCACTCCAGACTCCATTGATGTCAATCTACATTTTAAGATAACGTATCTCCATATTTTCCATTGAAGCCTGGTGTTCCTGTTTAGCAGCGTGAACTGAGCTGTACTCACAGCTAAGAACTGAAGTTGTGCTCTTGAGTGACCATGGGTTTAAATCCTGATGATGCCACTGAGTAAAAGAGTGTCTAGTAAAATCTGTCTCGTTGGCAGCCATCTTGGCTGCAATCATTATCAGAAATAGTAAACATACTCATATTTCAGCAAAATGCCCTGTATCTGTACGTATGTCAATGTAAGAATCTGATAAATCAGGGTTTTAGCGTTTAGGTCTTAACCAATAAGGCTATTTCTAGTTTACTTATACTTGGGTAATGTGGCCACCTTATTAATACATACATCTTTTCATCATTGACCCGTCTCTAATCATAATGCCTCATAAAAACCCGTGATGTTAACTAAGACTAGTAGCTTTTATTCATTTGTGAAAGATCTGTAAATAAAATATTTGCCTGATCTTATCTTAAAACCTTTCTGTAAAGGAACCTGTAGGATGTTTTCTGTACTGTTCAAATCCAGGTGATGGACAGAGTTGTGACACGGTTAACTGTTTTCTCCTCAGGACTTCTCATTCACTTTAACAAGACTCAAGATGCTGAGAACTGTTCTCTGCATTGCCAAGATTATCATGATCCAAAAAGCCTTATATCCAACACTGACCAAGCTTGGCATCCGCACACAGTGATAGATAGATAGATAGATAGATAGATAGATAGATAGATAGATAGATAGATAGATAGATAGATAGATAGATAGATAGATAGATAGATAGAACTTTGTCATTGCAAAGTACAGGTACATAGCAACAAGATGCCGTTTAGCATCTACCAGATGTGCAAATAGTAGAAACTGTGCAAATGAACAAGTGTAGATAAATATGTAAATATGTACATCCATAAATAAGGCTATGTCAGAATGTGCATAGAGAAGTGTTAACAGCAGATAAAGTCTGAAGTGTAATTATATACTGTGCAAAAAAATGTGTGCACTGTGTACACTGTATGTACAACAGTAACAAAAGTGCACTAAAAGAAACATTTACACCTGAACTGAAACTGTTAATGTTGGTTTTAGCAGATATGAGGAAGGAAGATGGGCTGATAAGAAATAGACACGCTTGATAAGGATAAGCTTGATAAATGGAAATAGATAATAGACATCAGAATCATGCATGCACAGGAAATGATATGATGGTGGTTATGCAGTGTCATTTTATATGGCTATATATATATAAAAGGACACACACACACACACACACACACACCCTTGTCCCCTTAGTTTCAGTGAAAGGAACTCTTAATGCTTCAGCATACCAAGACATTTTGGACAATTTCATGCTCCCAACTTTGTGGGAACAGTTTGGGGATGACCCCTTCCTGTTCCAACATGACTGCACACCAGTGCACAAAGCAAGGTCCATAAAGACATGGATGAGTGAGTTTGGTGTGGAGGAACTTCACAGAGTCCTGACCTCAACCTGATAGAACATCTTTGGGATGAATTAGAGTGGAGACTGAGAGACAGACCTTCTCGTCCAGCATCAGTGCCTGACCTCACAAATACGCTTCTAGAGAAATGGTCGAAAATTCCCATAAACACACTCCTAACCCTTGTGGAAAGTCTTCCTAGAAGAGTTGAAGCTGTTATAGCTTCAAAGGGTGGACTGACTCCATATTACATTCATGTGCATGTAAAGGCAGACGTCCCAGTTTAAATATTTATTAATACAGCTTTGGAAAAAAATGAGACCACTGCAAAATAATCAGTTTCTTATGTTTTTTCTTCCAGGTTCATGTATTGGTGAGATGAACAGTTTTGTTTAATTTTTTGTGAACTGCTGACAATATTTCTCCTAAATTCAAAATATAACTATTGTTATTTAGAGTGTATATTTAAAGGAAATGGCAACACATCAAAATAACCCAAGATCATGCAGTATTTGCAGAGCTTTAATAAGTCAAATAAAACAAAATGCAAATAATTTGTAAACAAATTGTTAATGCTTTGGCTAAATAACATTAAGAAATCAGGGCAGTGGTATCTTATTTTTTTCCAGAGCTGTATGTAAGAGGACACACACACACACACACACCCTTTTCCCCTTAGTTCCAGAACTCTTAATGTTTTAGAATACCAAGAAATTTTTGACTATATATATATATATATATATATATGTGTATATATATATATATATGTGTATATGTATATATATGCGTGTGTGTGTGTGTGTGTGTGTGTGTGTGTGTATATATATATATATATATATATATATATATATATATATATATATATATGTATGTAGTGTCGCCCTCTTGTGGCTGTGTTATACAGATACACAGATGTGAAGTTCAGAATTTCTAGGTGAAAGAATGAAAAAGAAAAATGCAACTCAATTTTACAGTTTTTTCCCTATAAATCAAATTATTTTCCTATACATATTATAGTCACTTAATTGTGATAATAAAATAATATTTGCACAATTTAACTCTAAAATGTGTTGCTGGCATCAACTTTCAAGAGCAGACAAATACAAATTAGAAAATTTATATAAACATGTAAGTTATTTATTTATTTATTTATTTATTTATTTATTTATTTATTTTTACACTTATTTCATTTGGTAAAGTGGATGTATAGTTTGCACCACATTATACACCAATCAGACATAATATTATGACCACCTGTCTAATATTGTGTTGGTCCCCTTTTGCTGCCAAAACAGCCCTGACCCGTCCTGCACTGTGTATTCTGACACCTTTCTTCAGCAATTTGAGCAACAGTAGCTCGTCTGTTGGATCGGATCACACGGTCCAGCCTTCTCTCCCCACGTGCATCAATGAGCCTTGACCGTCCATGACCCTGTCACCGGTTCACCACTGTTCCTTCCTTGGACCACTTTTGATAGATACTGACCACTGCAGACCGGGAACACCCCACAAGAGCTGCAGTTTTGGAGATGCTCTGATCCAGTGGTCTAGCCATCACAATTTGGCCCTTGTCCCTTGTAGTCCCTTGTAGTCCCTTGTCAAACTCGCTTAAATCCTTACGCTTGTCCATTTTCCCTGCTTCTAACACATCAACTTTGAGGACAAAAATTTTCACTTGCTGCCTAATATATCCCACCCACTAACAGGTGCCATGATCTGTGATCCATCACCTGTTAGTAGTCATAATGTTATGCCTGATCGGTGTATAAGAATTCCGCTGTAATCAGTATAGTGACAAGTATCTTGTATATGCCTTTATGAAGTTGTAAATGTATGCTTGAAGAGGTCCATTAAAATCTAATAACGATGCATAGACTGGCTTTTGCTTACAATACAAGATTATAACTCAAAATAGTATACAGATTATACACTAACTAAGCCCTTTCACTATGGAGTAATTAATTAATTAATTAATTAATTAAGGAAGGAAAGACAGAAAGAAAAAAAAGACGAAAGGAATGAATGAGTGTAATGTATTTTTCTTTCTTTTTCTGTCTTAAACATTTCATACAATAAATCGAAATATATCTTATTATTTTTTTTTAATTGTTTGAATATGTCCAGACTTTTATTTTTTAAAATAAAAGACTCTTAGGTTGACAACCAGGAAGTGTCGTTGTGGAAGGAGTGTCCGCAGCGCGCGTGGCCGTGATGGTTGTGTCGCTGCTGATTTGAGACAGCACTTAAAACAAGAATATTTACAAAAGGAAGAAATATGGAGGCCACGGACACTGAAGGCGTGATGTCCAGTCAGGTACAGTGTGTGGAAGGTCATGTCAGTCGTGTGGTTTGTATTTAGACCTCTAGCCAGCTCGTGAAACATGTCCGTTTAGCACGGACAGAGTGTTTTCTTTAATAAATATTTAATGACGGTGTCTACTGAAAGAACAAGTTTAACACGTGGTATAAATGGACACGGACGTGGTCACGGTTAGGTTTGTAAATGTAGAGGGATAAAGGTAACGGACACCGTGTTACCGAGGATGTGCACGTGCGTGAAAAACAAAAGTTGCATTCAACAAATGTTAAGCGAAGCGGTCTTTCTGTTCCGTGTCCTGCAGGCATCCCGAGAAACCCCGCCTCCTCGGCTACGATTGGATAACAATTCATTCGTACGAACAGAACACCAATGAGATTTGTCTGTTCAGTGGGATCGGCGTACTTTTGGCCGATCATATTTACAGGAGGCGGGACTTGTCGATATTTAGTTATGGGAAGAGATTTGTTTCCTTTTATTCATATAGCAACTTTGCAAAGCGATTTACGAAGTATAAAAATGTGTTTTTTGGTATTCAAGTTATGTATTATTAATTAATTAATTGATTGATTTATCGATTAATTGATTGGTTGATTGTTCAATCGATCGATTAGTTGGTTAATTATCGATTATATGATTGTTTAATCGGTCAATTCAGTGGTTAATTGATTGATTGATCGATTATATGAATGATTGATTGTTCAATCGAGCGATTAGTTGGTTAATTATCGATTATGTGATTGATTGATTGTTCAATCGATCAATTAGTTGGTTAATTATCAATTATATGATTGATTGTTTAATCAGTCAGTTAAGTGGTTAATTGACTGATCGATTACATGAATGATTGATTGTTCAATCGAGCGATTAGTTGGTTAATTGACTGATCAATTATATGATTTATTGATTAATTTATTGATTGATTTTAGCAACACTTTCAGGGGCATCAATCCATTTTGTTTACTATTTGTTTACATTTCAGTGTGAAGTGGGTAATAAAGCAACCGGAAAGTTGTCACCTGAACCAGATGAAGATGAACTGCAGGGCCATGAAGTCATACCTGATCCGGGTGTAACAGAGCAAATGGAGACAGGTGTGTCTGGGACTGTGGAGATGGACTCTGTGGGCCATGGAGTTGTTTCTGAGACGTCTACAGCTGAGATCACTCCAAACCTGAATGAGGCCATGGAGACATGCATGTCTGAACGGGACAGAGCTCAGCACCCTGTAGAGAAAGATTCTACAGGCCGTGAAGTCGTACCCGTGACTTCGGGACCAGCAGAGGTCACCCATCACTCAGAGGGGAAGGAGGAGATGGAGTCGAGTGTGTGTGAACAGAACGGAGATCAGCACTCTGACTCTGAGAAGAGGACTGTAGAGAAAGACATAGTGAGTCCTCTCCTTGGGGGAGGAGGATCTCTGGCTCTGCTAGGTGTGCAGTATAGAGACGGGAGCTCAGACGACGTCTCGGACAGGTGAAATAACACATCACAAGCTGTTTTTATTTATTTATTTAAAATCTTGTGCTCATGGGTTTGGTAACAACTAAAAGTTGAGGTGCTTGTGTCTATAACACAGCATGATGAAAGTTAAAAATTAAAAGGTATTTAAAAATGTCCGATTAATAGAAACAATAATCCCCTGATTAATCAATTATATTATAAAAAATAATCGTTAGTTACAGCCCTAGTTGTGATGCACTATATTGCCAAAAGTTTTGGGACATCACTCCAAATCATTGAATTCAGGTGTTGGGCTCGGCCCCTTAGTTCCAGTGAAAGGAACTCTTAATGCTTAATTTTGGACAGTTTCATGCTCCCAAGTTTGTGGGAACAGCTGGGGATGACCCCTTCCTGTTCCAACATGACTGTATACCAGCGCACAAAGCAAGGGCCATAAAGACATGGATGAATGAGTTTGGTGTGGAGGAACTTCACAGAGTCCTGACCTCAACCTGATAGAACACCTTTGTGATGAGTTAGAGCGGAGACTCCAAGCCAGGCCAAGACTGGGACGTCTGCCTTTACATGCACATGAATGTAATATGGAGTTGTCCCGCCCTTTACAGCTATAACAGCTTCAACTCTTCTGGGAAGGCTTTCCACAAGGGTTATATAAGGTAAGTGTGTTTATGGGAATTTTTGATCATTTCTCTAGAAGCGTATTTGTGAGGTCAGGCACTGATGCTGGACGAGAAGGTCTAGCTCACAGTCTCCGCTCTAGTTGGGAGCATGAAATTGACCAAAATGTCTTGGTATGCTGAAGCATTAAGAGTTCCTTTCACTGGAACCAAGTGAGTTCAATGATTTGGAGGTGTGTCTCAAAACCTTTGGCAATATATTGTATAATTATGGTGTATAGATGACGTACAATTCCCAGATATAACTGGGTACAGTCTTCTGTAACATCCATGACATTTTTCTTTTTTCTTTTTTTAGTTCATATATTACATAAGCAATCACATACAAGCATAAAATAATATTATTTTTTTTCTTTCTTAGTGATTCAGACTCCTCTTCATCTACATCTTCCTCATCCTCGTCTTCCTCATCCGACCCCGTCATCATGAATGAATTTGAGCAGGATGAAGGGGAAGGTGGTGCTGCTCCTGGGAAAAAAACTGCACCGTTAAAAACTCAAGATGAGCTGCTTATTGAGGTGAGCGAGTGTGTGGAGATCATGTCGAAAATGTACTCGGATATAGAGCTATCATCACTGTTAGGTCATATTGGATCTGTACTGTGTGTAGGACCTTCCTGCAGTGGAGAATCTGACCATCGGCCTTCCTGAAGACACCGACATGGAGCCAGTTGGAATCATCTCAAGCATCGTGGATCAACTCGGTATCTATCTATCTATCTATCTATCTATGAATCCAAAACTGATCCCACAGTTGCCATGGTTACAGTGTTTGTCACCTGCCTCACAAGCTCCATGATTGATCACTGGCAGCTTCATGAATGTGGACGTTACATCCCGATCTAATATTTTGTTTCATTTTCTAGTTATTATTGAATCTAAAAAAGACACTCCACCCCTGAACGAAGACAGCATCTTATTCAGCAAGGGCAGGGTGTCTATCGGCAGGGTACGTGCCCTACTCATGAATTTCATATGCTTTTAGAATTTATTTTTTCCTGAAAGACATGACCAGCTGTGAGATTAAAAAAAACCCATTTGCTTTGTCTGATTGCCGACTGTGGAGCTACTGATCAGACATAATC